>NW_027070062.1:389939-438313 GCF_002906115.3 Quercus suber
TAATTTTTTTTACAAAAAAAATTTCTTAAATAAATATTTAGTGCACACAATTATTTTTATTTTTAAAATTTTTTTTAAATTAAAAAAATATTGGTAATTTTTTAAATTTTTTATAAATTTTTTTAAAAATAAATAATTTAATGTGTTTATATATATATATATATATGTCCTAATGTCACTCTATAATAAATATATATATATATATATATTGTCGGTGGAGTGTATTATCAGGATTGAAAAAGACAAAATAGTTGTTAAGTCTCATTATCACAACGATAAATAAGTTTCTTACATGTTATGTAGGCGGAGTGTGTTTTTGTCCTTCTGTCTCAGCAAACCTCTAAGAGCAAAACCTCTAAGGTTTCCTCTTCGAAAACACGTCTTGGTGTTTTCTGTGTTTGCATCTCTCTTCCCTACTCTTTTATATTCCATTATACTGTTGTGTTGTTTAGTTTATGGATTAGAGTAGCTTCTTGGTTTATACGCTTGTGTTTACACTATTCCGCACTTGTATTAAGTTAGTGTAAAATCAACCAAGCCGTAATTTTAATTAGGGGGTCTAAACAGCTCGTGTGTTTTCAACACGTTTTCGAGCTTTCATGGTTAAATCACTGCTTCTTGGGTAAGGCTTCTTCGGTCTGGAAAAATTTGTCAGGTGTTAAGCATCTCATCTCTAAGGCAGTTTGCATGTTGGTGGGGGATGGTAATTCCATAAGGATTTGGGAGGATCCTTGGGTACCAGGTCTTTAAGGGTTCATTCCTACTCCAAAGAATGGTGTTAACCCGAATGGTATTCTTTTAGTTTCTCAGCTTTTTAATTCTGATTTTTCTAGTTGGGATGTCCATAAATTATATTGGTGGTTTGAAAACTCCACAGTTGATCTTATTTTGAAAATTCCTATTTTTCCAACCAGTGACAAAGATCAGTGGGCATGGACTTATAAAAGCTCTGGGGAATTGTCAGTTAAGTCAGCTTATTGGAGTTGCAGGGAATCTATGCAACATAATATTGACCCATTTTGGAATTGTATTTGGAAAGCTAAACTACATGAGAGGCACAAAATGATGATTTGGAGGATTGCTGCAGGTTGCTTGCCCACTAAAGATAAGCTAAGCAAGTTTGTTGATATTGGTGATGTTTATTATCCCCTCTGTAGGTTGGAAATTGAAACCTCCCTTCATCTTTTTGCTCTTTGTCCAGTAGCTAAGGTAGTGTGGTTCAGTAGTAAATGGGGGCTGAGAATGGATTCCTTTGGATTCTCTTCGAAAGTGGATTTCATTCAATTTTTGTGTTCACCCCCATTTACCAACCAGCTTAGTCAGAAGAATGATTTCTTGCTATTTGGGGCCATTCTTTGTGATGGAATTTGGAAGCTGAGAAACCAAGTGAATTTTGAAGACCTTCCCTTGAGATGTGATGAATTAATAGCTAGAGTTTGGAAGTTATTTATGGAATTTAAAATCTCTAGACCAGTTGCTCCTACATCTGTAAATATCAATCATCCTTTGCAGCCTTGGTCCCCTCCAAGGCGTCTATCTATTAAAATTAAATTAATGCTGATGCAGCTATTGGTCCAAATTACTTGTAAGGTTAAATTTATTCAATCATTTTGTTGGTCTTATTCCATGCCAAATTTGCTTGTAATTCAGCATTTAGAAACCCTATATTTAGGTGGGAATCATGTAAGGGTAGTGTGTGAGAGAGTGTGAAGAAAAGCTTAAGAGTGTGCACTCAAGAAGGGCCTCGAGACTAGATCTCGCGACTGGCGAGTCACCAAAGGTGGCACACGTGCGAAGCATGTAGGGGGAGCTGAAGAGTCACACCAACTGTTGCACTACAGGAGAAAACTTCCAGTTTGGCCAGGCAATTAGCTCGTGACTCAAACTCGTGACTCGTTCTAGTCGAAAGCTCGAGTCGTCAGAACACCCTATTTGTTACAAAACTGACTCTATGCATTCCATACACACCCTACTATAAATACCCTTCTACTCACCTATTGTTGAGAGCTTCCAGAGAGAATTTTGAGAGAGAAACCCTAAAGAAAAACAAGATTGACTCATCCACAATCTTCATCCTTTGATTCTCCAAATTCCTCTACTCTCAGCCTCTCCATTGATACATCCTTGAGAGGTACATTAGCCAAATCCTTATCTCACCATACCCATATCTGTGAGAAGGCTTTTTGGTGCTTGGGAAGTAGTTCAGAAGGGACCAATTCATTTTGGTTGATGCAATGGGCGATTGCGGGATTCGGTAAGCTAGAGAAGAGAAGGTTCGGCGTAACCCTGTTGGAGAAAGAAGCTTGGAGGTGCACTGGGTAGATTAGGCTTGGAGGGTCTTCTGCTATTCATGTATCCCAACTTTATTCTCTAGTGGATTATTGACCGCTTAGAGGGCGGTGAAGAGGTTTTACGCCGAAGATTTCGATTTCTTCTTGGATAATACATCGCTATGTTGTCTTTGTATTTGTATCTCTCTTCTCTTAATCTCTGCCTTTTAATTACTGCTGTGGTTGTGATTAATTTCGGTTTAGATTGTTTTACCAATTCTGTTCTAGCTTATTTTCATATTCCGCACATACATTGTTTGATTATAAGCTTGTATTGATAATTTGTAAATTGGGGGTCTAAACGTTCATAGGTGTTTTATACACATATTTGAATATTCTTTACTCATCCTTAGCCTTGGTGGCTAGAGACTGGAGAGGGGATTTGGTTTTTCCTTACTCTCAAAAGGCGAAAACCACCTTCCTTCTCCAAGCAGAGGCTGAAGCTGTGAGATGGGCTATCTCCTTGGCTGCAAAGTTGGAGGCAAAGAAGGTTATTATTGAGACAGATTCTAAGATTTGTCAGGATGCTATTCTTAAGTTGATGCTGCCCCCGCCTTGGAGAATTGCTTCAATCCTAGCGGACATGCAGTCTCTTCTTGTATCTTATTCTAATGTGTCTGTCGTTTGGGTTCCTAGGCTAGCTAATATGGCAACTCACTCCCTAGCTAAGTGGTCTCTAGCTTGTAATTTTTTTGGTTCTTTTGATTGGGGTAGTTGTCCTCCTTGTTTTGCTTCTGTCATTAGGAAGGAAAGGCTAACATAGCCTTTGTGTTTTTTTTTTTTTTTTTNAAACAAAAGCAAAACAAAACACTATGTATATAATGTAAGTTAGTGAAGTTTGTTATTCTGTTTCCTTCAATGTGAAAGGTAAGCTCAAGTAGAAAATGTTAGAGCATTCGCATCGGTCTGGCTAAATTTTTCCATCTATTTTACACTAAGAACCTACTTTTTCTATTTTACACTATCACTTTTTCAAAACACACACATCAGTTTATCTATTTTACAATCTACTCTATTTAAATAATATTATTTATTCTTTTTTTTTATTATTTATTAATATCTCTATGTCATTTTTATTTCTCTCTTTCATACCATATCACTCACAAACACTCGCACGCATCACTCCCTTTCTCAGTCCTCCCTCAACTACTTCCTCTCTCAAACACTCACAAACGACGGCAGATTTGGCGGTAGAGCAGTAGTAGATCGATAGCAGAAGCAGCAACAGATCGGTGGCAGTAAATCGGCAGTAGCAGATTGGCGGCAACAGCGGCTCCATTGGGTTTTTCACGTGGGTTTTCCGTTGGGTTTGGTTTTGATTTTGAGTTGGGTTTTCTAATTGTTTGTGTTGATTTTGGGTAAACTTTGTGGTGGATTGCAACTGTTCAAGTGGCTTGTGTTGATGTTGGTTTGGTGGTGGTAGGTTATGGTGGTAGTGGTGGACCGATGGTGCTGGATTTGTGGTTGGTGGTTGTCCTCTGCTTCTTCCTTCATCTTATGTTCTGCGGGGATGTTGTGAATGATGGAGGAGAAATAGTCTAACAGTGGAGGGAGAAAAAATAATAAAGAATTGTTATACGCAACTATAGTAACCATGCATATTTGCACAGTTACTATAACTAATGTGTAAATATGCATATTTTTACCTCCACTGATGTGAGTAGTTTTTTCGAAAAATTGTGTAAATTTTTTCACTTTTTGTATTTTGGAAGGACTAGTGTGGACACTCTAGTGTTAAAAAATGTCATAGATTTGAATAGTGGTCAAATATGCTGTTTCTAGGTCTCTTTCATGCACATGAGTAAGCTTCCTTCAGTCCCATATAAGCCTGTTTAGTAAATTCAATTATTTTAGGAAACATGTCAAGAGGTTTGTAATTCAATCGGTAATTCTTAGTATTTTTAAAAGAGACGTTTAATGTTCAAATCTCAATACAACATACATGCTCCATGGAGTATAAATAAGTGAATGAAGCGGAAAACAACAAATATTTAATAATGAGTGATATTTTTTAAAAATTCGATCTCCTATAAATATATAATATAAAAAAGATGTAACCTTAGTATAGCTTGGACTCATCCATTAAATATAATATCATATTTTTTTCCAGTAATAAGACCAAACAAAACCAAAGAGATTATGGAAATATCCCTAGCCAGTTGATTTCTTTTAGAGATAAAATTATAAACATCCAAGTAAAAAACTTTAATTGTTGCATATAATATAAACTGAATTCATAAGTTACTTCTTTTGGGTTATAAATTGACCACAGTTAATTAATTCAATTACCTAAATTGATTAATTATTTAAATTACATGCAAAAATGTGGAGGCACAAACAAATCACCAATCTAAACAAAAGTGCAATGGAAATTAAATTTGACATGGTAATTTGTTAACAAATGGAGAAAACCTTCATCAGCCAAAAATCCTTCCGGGTGAATTTCAAATCACCACTTCTAAGAATCCACTAATCAAGAACAAACGATTACAAATATAAAGAATCTTACCACTGCCCACCCTATCTTAAAATATCAACCTACAGTTGAACATTTGCTCCAATCTCCAATTGGACTTGATTTTGTAGAAGACTTTTTCCCTCTGCACAACTCCCAGTACGTGACTAACACCAGCAACTTGAGATTTGTTGTTGGATGCAAAGTTCTTCAATCCACGCTTATAGATCTGAAAGCTGCTTGGTACATAACCCTAAGGCGCACAAAAGTCGCAGCAATGTCACAGGAGCATGTATAACTGCATATGTCTCTGTGTTTATCTTTCTGTATGAGAACGACGATAAAATAAGTCTTTTATATCTCTGAAAACCTTAGGCACGAAACCCTAGAAGGCTTTGGTCATCATGAGTGGAAAACATATCTAAATAGTCGAAATCTACATTTCTCAATAGATTGAGAGGTATCAAGGCAAGTATTATGGTTCATTAAATCTCAATAAATTAAGAGCTGTTGAGCTATGTATCTAGACTTTATGTTTTGTCTTTTCTGCACTGAAGCTTGAGTAATCCTCATAACTTCAATCATACCACTTGATTTATAAGTCTTATGCTATACTTGTACCCACTTAAAACCATGGACAGAGCCACTGTTGGACGACTCCAATTTTTTTTTTATAAATATTATATATATATATATATGGGTATTAATTTTAGC
Organism: Quercus suber; assembly: GCF_002906115.3. Lineage (NCBI taxonomy): Eukaryota > Viridiplantae > Streptophyta > Magnoliopsida > Fagales > Fagaceae > Quercus > Quercus suber. Next base: position 395,439 of record NW_027070062.1, read on the forward strand.
AATTTTGTTTAAAATTACATTTTGCTTCCCTTAACAATATCATTAATTCTTTTAAGAGTATTATTGTAGTCACAAACATTTTTACAACATTTTTACAAATTATTGAGGTATCAAATTCTTATTGGTTAGCATTTGGGCCACCACTTACATTGTTTTTTGACTTACCAATAACCACTCATAACATTAGCAATTATGGGCAAAGTTTGTAGATCTAGCATTTTCCTAATTTTAAATACTATAAAAAATTTATAGATCTAAAATCTAAAACAAAATATACAAGCCCAAAAAAATTAATCCAACGACAAAAATTACCAATAGTAAAACTAAAAAAAAATTAAGTTTAATCAACCAATTTTGGGTTGCTGATGAATTTTATGGGTTTGTGCTTATTTTCGTATTTGTTGTGGGTGTGTCCAAGGATAGAGTCAGACCTTAGATTTAGGAGCGGCTTTGCTGCTGGTTATTTGTGGTAGTTTTGGCCTTTGACTCTGCTGCCTCTTAGTCACTAAGGGTTTTTTTTTTTTTTTTTTTTTTTTTTGATGTGTGAGCTACCGGGTAAGAACAATATTATTTTGTTTAAAATTTTTTAAAACCAAATTCTCTAGCTTCATTAACAAACCCAGAAAATGAAAGGGTAAGAAAGAATGAGATGAATCGTTATCGCTCTAAACAGAACATTCTTGTATTTTCCACACATATTCCCACATTTCATCTAAATCTCCCCCTTTTTGTCAAGAATTGACAAAGATAACTCAAACAAAGAGTAAAAAAGGTCAAGAGAAAATAGACAATCAAGGAAACACAAAACAATTCAACTCTAGAGAAAATAGAGACAACTCCCCCTATGCAAAGGTTAAAAAAATTTCTCCCCCTATAAAAATTGGAAAAACAAAATAAGTTTTGGGAAAAACAGTTTTGGGGAAAATAAAGGAGATGGGGATAAATAAAGACACATAAACCAAAGTTAAAAACTACGGTGAGGATACACATGAAGAAAAATATTTTCTCTTTCAATAAATGCAAACATGACACTATGTGACCCATAAACAGTTGCATGAGTAGAGAAAATATGTGCACATTGATTATCCATCAATCGAAAATCCGAAAAAATCAAAATTTTGAAAAACAGAGCATTTTAATGCAGAAACTCCTCAAAGCACATTGTTTTATGAAAGAAGTGCATGAGTATGAGATGAAATTTTTTTTCAAAAACACTTGAATTCAACTCAGATCTTCCAAAAACAAGTTTTGCATCAAAATCAAGGAACATATAATCTTAGATGGCTACAACAAGATCACACACAATATAATGTACCAAGTTTAGCAAAGAATAACTTGTATTGTGTGTGCAACTAGCAAAAGTTTGAGATACATGTGAGGTGATATGTGAATAGTAATCAATCACAATCTCTACAAAATTCATCACATAAATTTGAAAAAGACTATCACCTAAAGAGTTACATCATATAACTCCTACATTTCCTAGAATAAAAGCTTGCAGTCATGTAAGTTTCTTGATTGCCTCATAACGTACACACCAATTTTATTTAATCAGAAACTTATTAAAGATAACCGGGATAATATACACACCAATTTTAGCATTTAAACCGAGACTACACCTTATGTTCTTTTTGTGCATGTGCTACACTTTCTCGAGTATAAAATCTTACTATATGCATTATGGTGTTCATGATTAGTTAGTAAACAGCGATGAGATTGTTATTTATGCCTTTCTCAAAAGGTTCAAATTCGACAGTCAAAGACATGTGACTTCAAGATCAAGACAAAGTGATCAAAACTATAAACATCTTTCCCACACAACATGCACTACAAAACTCAAACTAGTAAAGTATAAGAAATAAGTTCATCAAAGCTAAACAAGGTACATAAACATGTTATGTAAAGGTAATATGACTAATCTTGATTTCAAATCCAAGATCTATAATACAAAACACAAAAATCTTTTTGGTTTTAAAAAAAATTTATGACCAAAAACAAAAAGCACATATTATGCTAAATGAACAATACACAAGCAATGCATGATAGTGCTAAACTAAGTTATAAAGGGTACACAAACAAGAAATATCAATTTCTTAATTAACCCTTGAGTACATGTACAAATTAGTACATACTCACACAAAATCAGAAAAAGTTTAGCACTTATATAACACATGCTATTTAAGTCTCTCCACAATGTCAAGCATGTTCTAAATCAAGAGAGAGATATCATAATTCATGTAATTTTCAAGAAAAATAAAACAAGACTTAAAATAAAATATTTTTGTCTTTTTGAAAATTTTCAATGTTTTTGGATTTTTTTTTAATAAAAAAAAAAAAAACCTAAAAAACAAAACAACCAAAACAAAAACAAAATATGTCCACAAACAATTGAAAGAATTAAATCAGTGACAAGTCAACAACACTCACCTTGGAGAATCTTTTCTCACCCATATAGCACAAGTCTTTGGTTTTGTAGGTGAAAATCTATGAGAAACAGAGTGTATTTGTGGAATTACACCAATCTTCTGAGAGAGATTGAAATCCTGCAAATTCCTTTCATAAGCCAACAAGCTCAAATTTTTCAAAAGAATATGAAACAATTTATATGAACTTATGGCAGGAGAAATATCATCACAAATCCTAGACTAAAATATAGAATGCTTAAATTTCAATTTATGACAATTAGGACGAATGTGACCGGAGACACCACAAAAGTGACAAACAAGAACAAATTTAGGAACATTAGTATTCCTAACAGCAAATCTAGTCTTAGATTTTGGTTTTTGCCTTAATAAAGAACAATTTGGTCTAATATGACCAACAACACTACAAAGGTGACAGGTAGGCACAAAAACAGATTTATTATGCTCTTTAACAGTAGGTTTAGACATAGGTTTATAAATTTCAGCGTCTACATCAGAACTTTTACCTTTATCTAATCTAGAAAAATAAGCATTTTCTTTATTATTTCTTTTGAAATGAGGGATATAAACTTTTTCAGTTTTAGGCTTAAAAGAAATAGAAACACTTTTTTTATCAATAGTAGGCTTGGCATTAGTCAAATTTTCAAGTTTAGCTTTGGATTCAACTAACTCTTATTCCAAACTTTTCATCTTCTCATCTTGAGAGAAAATTTGATTTCTCAAAAATTCATTCTTTTTATTAGATTCATTTAATCTAACAATCAATTCCTCTTTTTCAAGATTAGCTAATTTTAACTCTTCCTTAAATTTCTTAGCAATTTTCATAGATTTCTATAATTCATTACGGAGAGTTTCACAGGCATCAATAAGATCAACAAAAACATGAGAAGAAACATGATTAGAAAGACACTTCAAATTATCCATGACAACATGGGTCAAGGATCAGCTCTTTGATCAAAAGATCTAAAACAAGAGAGCTACCCGCTCTGATACCACTTAAACAGTTTTTAGACCCCTTAAAACACAATTGGATTAACCTAGTTAACAACCCAAGTTATTACTTAGTCCAAATTTCAGATCTAGGTTATTACAATCAAACAATCATATCAAGTATAGCAGCGAAAATATAAATAACACAAAGATATGATCACCCAGGAAAACCAAACTGGTAAATAACCTGGGGAGGATTTAACCTAACTATTCTCAAGGTAAACCTGAATCCACTATGAAAGAATTGAAATTTTATAATAGCGACTTAGACCACTAACATCCTATTACTACCCATCAATAGAAATTTACTGACACGACCACGTACAAGCTCCGAGATCACAGACTCCTTCTATCTTGGATTCTTCCAGCAAGCACAGGCACTCCCACTTGTGTATCTTTAAGCTCTTATTACAGCAACTAAATGATCGTCAAGTTCTTGAACGAATCTCCTTCTTGATAATTCTAATCTTGTGTGAAGGAAAGCTCCTCACAGATCTCACAAGAGATTCACACAAACAGCAATATGAGCAACAAAGACCTTAGAGAGGTTTGGGTACAAAACCCTAGATACAAAAGAGGCACTCTCTTCTTTCTCTAAAAAGTCTTTTAAAAACGTGCTTAGGGTTTTCTTTATATAATGAGAGAAGTAGATCTGAAACCCTAATCCTTAATGGGCTTGGGCTGAGTTGGAAAATTCTGCAGAAAAAAAAAATTTGCACTATTTTCGATCAATCGAGCCAGGCAGATTTACACAGTAAATCCTACAGAACACTCGATTCCAACTTTACATAAAACACATACTTTAAGCAAGTCTAAAACAATACTAACAACCTATTTTAATCAAGGTTTGTCAACATTACACATTAGAGTTCTAAATACATTAGTTCCTAAGTCTTTAGAACATAACAATCACAATAAAAAACAGTAAGACACTTAAAATTATCCATGATAACCGGGATCAAGGATTAACTCTTAGATCAAAAGATCTAATACAAGAGCTACCCGCTTTGAAACCACTTGTACATTTTTAGATCCCTGTAAACTAGATTGTTTAACCTAATAAACTAACCAAGTGAATACTTAGGTTTATTATTCAGATCTAGGTTAAAACAATAACAATCAAATCATGTAAAGCAGCGGAAAATAAAGAACACAAAGATTTAATGACCCAGGAAAACCAAACTGGCAAAAAACTTGGGGAAGATTTAACCTAACTATTCTTAAAATAAAACTGATCCACTATGAAAGAATTGAAATTTTACAATAGCAACTTATACCACTAACATCTTATTACTACCTCGAGTAGAAAGCTTATTACCATGACCACGTGACAGCTCCGAGTCCACGGACTACTTCTTTCTTGGATTCATAGCAACTACAAGTACTCCCACTTGTGTTTTCTTTAAACTCTTTATGCAGCAACTGAAGCAATCACCAAACTCTTGACATCAACCTTAATCTTGATAACTCTAAGGATGTATAAAGGCAAACACCTCTAGATCTCATAAGAGATTCTTACACACAACATATCAACAACCTTTAAAACGTGACTAGGGTTTTTCTTTTTTATACTAGAAGCAAAACATAAAACTCTACACGTTATATGGGCTTGGGCTTGAGTTGGAAAATTCTGCAGAAAAACAATCTGCACAAGTTTCAATCGATCGAGTCTAATTTTCGATTGATTGAGCCTTGCAGAAATTGAATAGTAATTTTCTGCAGTTACTCGATTCCAACTTTACACAACATACACACGTTGAGCAGCGTAAAACTAGACTAAAATGTTTTGATCATGGTTTGTCAATATTACACATTGAAGTTCTAATACATTAAGATCCTAAAGTATTAGAACCTAAAAATAATTAAAGGAAAAGCCAAGCAACCTTCTGCTGTTTCCTGTTTGTTAGGCTCGGGCTTTGTTGGCTGCTGTTATTGAAATCTACATAAGAATCAAATTTTCTATGAAATCTTACTTCACAATAATAATATAAATGCCTACCCAGATGGTAAGTTATGATTGGTGGATGGTTGTTTTTACAGGAATCTATCAATGACACCTTTTTTTTTATTTTTTTTTTATTTTTATCATTCACAACAACTTGCTAACACAATAACTTGTGAAAAAAAAAATTTCTATACACATTGATTCTTTTCTTCATAGAATATTTATGCTTCTAGTTATAGTGCTCATGCAAAGTCATGTCAACCCTAACACAATTTGTTTATTTATTAGGTTATGTGAGTCATGTCGTGTCAACTTATTTAATAATATGTAAAAGTTGAGTAATTCTGACATGATTAATAAATTTATCATGTTCATATTGACCTATAAAGTCGAATACTCGTAAACAATCACCACATGTAAACATGAATTGCAATCGTTAAAAAAAACAATAAAATTACGTGAAAAAAGAGAAAGGTAAATTAGTTGATGAAAGGGAAAACAAATGTTAGGAAATACTGACTTCTTCTTACAAAAATATATAAATAAATACAACTTATTGTATACACACCCGTGAAAATCATGAATTCAAAAGGTTAAAAAATACTTTTTTTTTTTTAATGGAAAAAAAAAAAAAAAAAATCTACTTATGACTGGACCAACTCAAAACTGTTTATCATTACGTAGGGAAAGATTGTTGTTGCTATTTAATTTTCAGCAACTTGCGTTCACAAATGTAACTGATGATATAGATGGTTCAATTCCTTATTATAAAAAATAATTGGCCACTCACATGATCATCATAATTCATGATGATTCACATGATCATAAAGAAAAATAACCGAATTAATAATTATCATTATACCCATTATCTAAGTGGGAAAATGACTTTTTTCAATTCCCACCTAAAGTCTCTTTTTTCAACTATCAGATTCAATTATGCGCCCAGTAGAAATGCCACTCTATATGTTTGTGTTAGGCTCTAAAGACTTAGGAACTAATGTATTTAGAACTCTAATATGTAATGTTGGCAAACCATGATCGAAATAGTTGTTAGTCTTGTTTAGACTTGCTCAAAGTATATGCATTGTATGTAAAGTTGGAATCGAGTGGCTGCAGAAGTATTAGTTACTTTCGTCCTGGCTCGATCGATAGAAGTTTAGACTCGATTGATCGAATCTCAGGCAAAATGTTTTTTCTGCAGATTTTTCAAACTTAGTCCTAACTCATTTAAAACATTTAGGGTTTTATGTTTTGCCCTAGGTATATAAGGCAAACTCTAGTCACTTTTTAAAGATTGCTCATATTGCAGTTTGTGTAAATCTCTTATGAGATCTTTAAGAAACTTTAGTTTACACATGCTTAGGATTATCAAGAAGGAGATTTTTTCAAGAACTTGATGATCATTCAGTTGCTGCCATAAGTGCTTAAAGATACGCAAGCGGGAGTGCTTGTACTTGCTGGAGAATCCAAGAAAGAATGAGTCCGTGGTCTCGAAACTTGCACGTAGTTGTGTCAGTAAGTTTCTACTGGTGGGTAGCAATAGAATGTTAGTGGTTTAAGTTCTATTGTAAATTTCAATTCTTTCTATAGTGGATTCAGGTTTACTTTGAAAATAATTAGGTTAAATCTTCCTCAGGTTTTTTACCGGTTTAGTTTTCCTAGGTCATCATATTATTGTGTTATTTATTTTTTCGCTGCTATGCATGATATGATTGTTTAATTGTGATAACCTAGATCTGGAATTTGGACTAAAAAAAACTTAGCTTATTAACTAAGTTAATTCAATTGTGTTTTAAAGGGTCTAAAAACAAACAGTTTGTTTGTCCCTTTTTATAGAATTCGAAGAAAATGGTCTCATGTTTTGGTCTCGTCAAATTGAAACTCATCTTCTGGACCCACAATGTGCACAAAAGCTTACCCACTTGCGTTTACTGTTAAATATACGGACCAACCTTTGTTTCTTTTTTGTCACACCTGACTTTCTATGGTATGTGCAAACTTTAATCAGAACCCATGCATTCGTTGCTTAACACTAGAATATCTTCAAAAATACATTTTCCAGCAAACCTCAAGGCCAAACCCTTTCAAATTTTAATTTTACAAGCAATTACAATCCCAAGTTTTGAAATGCTAATTTTAAGAGACTAATGTGAAAGTACATGGCTTGAACATGTTCTGATATATAATATATAATTTTAATTTTGTTTTGAAATCACTTCTATTATTATTATTTTTTCCTTTTATGCCAAAAGGCCCAAAACACACGCTATGTACGGGTTGGCATCCATCGCATATATAGGAGGGACCGCCCTTCACTATCTATCGCAAAGGAATAATATTTGATTGATTATTAGAAACAGCAAAATCAAAAAGATGAGGATGCTCCACCACTTTGCCTCCTGTTATGCCTTTAAAAGTTTACACTCTCTCTCTCTCTCTCTCTCTCAAATACATTCCAAAAAGATTTTCACTGGATATTCACAGTTCACACTCTATCCTCCCGGTTAACTTCTCTCTCCTTCACTCTTATTTGCAATCATTATAAATTTATAATAACACATGTACACTAACTATGTTGACTATCTAGTCTTAAAAAAAGTTTGTTCATAATAGTAAGAAGACATTACTTACACAATTAAGATACTTCTACCAAACCCATCATGGATAGAAACCTAGTTTAACCATAGGCTAATAATTGTTACACATAAACTGTTATACGGTATTAAATTTACCTTATTTTTGAATTTAATAATCGTGACTTTAAATTATGTTTTCAATTCAAAAATGAGTATGTGTAAAACTGTACATAATAATTTGTGTGTAATAAAAATACAACCCAATCATACTACACAACAATTAAGCTTAGTGAAACCATCTTTTATACATGTGTTAGATGTTAAAGTTGTTAGTTATACACTACACATTATCAATAATCCAACATTAACTAATAATATCTTTCTCAAAAAAAAAAAAAAAAAACCTTTAACTAATGATCTTATACATGAGTTGCTTTATTGGTGATTGACTGATTGTCATGACTCAACTCTCTTATAACGTGCTTCCTCATTCATACTGGAAAGCTAATCATTGTAGGGTTAGTCTATTAAAAATAGGGCGTCATTAATTGTTTTGGGTAAGACTTGTGTCCAGTGAAAATTTTATTAGACACGACAAAATTTGGATACGTGTCTAAGAGTAAACACGTGTCCAAGATCCAACGTGTTCAGTGAAAACTTTTACTAGACGCAAACCGGTTTATTTTAAAATTCAAAATTCTACCCATCATGCACGTTATTTCCCTATTTTCTTTTCATACAATATATCAGACTGTGTCATGCATTGCATATGTTTATTGGATGCCATTTGGCCCAAATAAGAAAGGAAATTCCGGTGACACAATTATTTGTATAATTTGTGCGTAATTTACCCACATGACGAGCTGTAGTTAGTAGAGAAGTAATCAGCTATCATTTCTCAATTAACTACAAATACACACAAAATTGTGCAAATAGTTGCGTCACAGCTACTACTCAAATAAGAATGCTCTGACAAAAAACAAAAAATCGATTTCCGTACTATGATTGCTCTGATCTAATAAATAGCTTCGCACTCACCCTCTAGTGTCTTTTCCCTGAATTATTGGTTGTGAATGGACCCAACTGCTTCTGCATAAATAATATCAGTGCTACGTAGTTTCAATTTCCAATGGACCTGTGAGACTGAAGTGAAGAGATTAGAGCCAGTGAGAGATCAAATCAAAAGTCTAATATTTAATTTTGACCGTTCGATTTTGGGCATGATTCCTATTTTAACGGATGATTTACAAATAGGGTACCTGTGCCGATTGAATCACTGCTTTATAATCTGTAGCCACTAATCTTCACCGTGGATTTTAAATTTTGATTTGATATAAACGGTGGATTTGTATATTGGGAAGTTGTGCAACAAAAAGCAGACATTTGATTTGGCTTGTATACTGGCACACGTTTCCTAGAGCCAGAGGCCGTATAAGTTGGGCTATACTAATAATTTGGTCGGTTCAAGCTTTCGTGTGAAATATTTTATAAACCGCCACCTAAACCGATCATTCGGTTCTTAATAATTATAACCCGTGACCGACCCATAGTAAGATTCGGAGCAGTCCGTGGACCTTAGCTTCGGGTGGGTACGGACCGACCCGTACTAGGTGTGCTAGAGAAAGAATATATAAATTTTTTTTTTTGGGAATATATAATATATAATTGGAACATAAAAATCGTGGGAATTTGGTTATATACAGAGAGAGAAAAGATTCTAATTTCAAGTTGAGAAGCAAAGAAAGATAAATAAAAGTTTTTATTTTTGCTGAATAAGAAAGATAAAAGGTTAAGCTAACAAAAAAATGATCAAGATAATTTGGTGGGTTAATTTTAGATGGCCTTGGTACCTAAAACTAATGGGTGACCAATTTAATCGCTATTTTTTTTTTTTTTTTTAATTTCCTTCCATTAATCACTATCTTCAGGGATAGGATAAAGAAATTCAGGAAGTTAAATAAGAAACATTTGTTTTATGATATAAATGAAAACAGAAAATTAAATTTGGTTTTTCATTCTTTTTTTCGTTTTTTTAATATCCAATAAAATTATTAGATGGAGTTTAAAATTTTTGCTCATCTGAAAAAATAAAAAATTTGTTGCTGATCTGTTAGCCAAATTGGCATTCCGTACTTGTTTTAATGATCCCTAAATTAGTGGGGCAATTCTAGGCCATAAGGCAACCAATTACTACGAGTTATGTTTTGATTTTATTTTTCATATAAAATAGCTAAAGTTTAAAATGAAAAACAATCATACACATGGCAAGTAGTAATTAATGAAACATAGAGTGATACACGAAAAGTAATATAGAGGATTTGCATTCCGAGAACCAACCTCATAGTCAAAGATCTTCATAGTTTCTACCATGTTTTTGTTTATTGTTTTTCCCTTGAGGAAAAATAAAAAAATATTATTGAATTGGAACTTATATGGAAAAATAAATTGATCCAATGACAATAGCAGAAGAGCAAACTCATACCTTTGTTTTATGTTTTTTGAATATTATCTAGAGGCAAGGACTCATTTCCTTTTCTATTTCTCTAAACTAGAACAAAACAGATTGGAGTGGGGTAGGAAGGGGGTGGAATGTACTAATTCGTGGATTGATTTGTAAATGAACTAAGTTGTTTATTTACAACTTGGGTTTGACTTAAAAAAAAAAAAAAAAAGTAATAACACTTCCCTCCCTTAAGTTTTGAGGTTTGAAGAAATTAAAATTCCCTTTTTATTTATATTAATAACAAAATATTTTAAATTTCTTTAAGATTTTCTTTATAAATTTAGAATAAAAATACAAAATTTATCAAATTCCAAAATATTTGCAACAGCAAATCTCTCTATAACTCGCTAAGAAAAAAAAGGGAAAAAAAGCAAAATTTATTACGTAATATTTTAAATTACACTTTAATTTAAAAATTAAAAATAAGGGTTTTTAATTTTGGAAACCTACCCTTAAGCACCAAGCTAGTACACAAAATTTTAATATTAATTTAACAAAGTTTAGTTAAACAGATGTAAAGAAAAAAATGTTTTTTCCCTTTAAGTTCAGATTGAAGTGTTATTTCTCCAAACTTTAAGAAAGGAGAATGTAATTACCCCTAAAAAAATGTGTATATTTGTTAATTTATTAAATACGTTAAGTTCAAGTTCAAGTTAAAGTTTGACTATTAAATAATTTAAATTCAAACATAATAGTATATTTATGAACAAGTTATTGAATGTCAAAATATGATACTCAATCTAAGTTATATAATATTATATGTTTGTATGCGTATATAATAGATTTGAAATTTTAGATTTTGGCTAATGCCATTACCTTCACATCTATTAAATTATGCCATAAAAGTCATAACAATAACATAGAACCTAATTGCTAACAATATAATATGGTCGTGGCTTTATCGTGGCCATAATTGCTAACTGCCTAATAAGTAAACAAATGGATGGTATAGAGCCTAACATGCTCAAAAGTTAGCCTTCATAAATCTTTATGTACTAATCTATAATTGCATCGTAGAAACTAAAATGAAGTAATAAAGACATCCTTAGTATGAAAGTAGGTTCGCTGCAAGACTATTTTGTGTTAGCTAGATAGATATCAAATGTGACTTTTTAAGAAAAAAAAAAAGATTTATTATTGCATACGAAAATGTTACACAAATTTAATTCTTTGAGAGGATAGTTAGAGGTAGAAGTACATAGCAATGCCACTTCTATAATCTCAAGTATAAGGCACCTAAAACATGCATTGTAGTTGATTGCATCTAAAACATACACTGTAGTTGTCACTTTGAATCGATCGCCCACCAAATACCAAAACTGAATACAATATTGCATTACTTGGTTTCCCTTTAATCTCCAACCTGATTTACAATCATAGCACGAGGGGCTATGCATCAAGTAGTTCACCGCATTGGACATCATCAACATTCCAGATGAAAGCGAGTTAACAAAAAAATTTCCACGGTTCTAACGAGTAGCATCCCATGCATGTCAGATGAGGATGATGAAAATAAAAAAGAGAAAATTAAGTGCATACTCCCAAAAGTTTCATGGCTATACACAAGTGACAGCACACAAAAGGTTCAAATAATCTAGAATAATACAAGTAAATGTTGGATGCAAATTATAGGCTCGAAATTGAAAACCAAGTTCACTGGTAATATAAATTTCTTGGTGTGCTACTGCTTCACAATATTGTTTCTTGAACTCCATGATACTACGGTTATGTGCCTATGATATGTTAATGGAGCTTCATCAATCAATACTGTTGTGTCTTAAATCAAGCATAGAGATTTTCCATTTCGCACTTTGGAGCTCTGTCATTCAACTGTGTAGAGCTTTATTAATAAGCTGTACCTGTACCAGAAGTTCAGAATGTAAGAAAGGGCTTTCCGAAGTATATCCTTGCGCTTATTAATTTCCATCAATTTAAAATGTGCTTCATCAAAACGTTCAAGACTGCACAGCCAAAGATGTAATAACGGGAAAAAATAGTTAAAAGTACTCATAAGCAAAGCCAATAAACGAAAATTTCCAAACTAAAGGGGCATTTAGGCAATTAACAGGAAAGTGTGAACCACAAAAGAATTTTGATGAAATTCTCTGCTCCAAATTTTGTGATAGTGTAAAGAATATAAAAGGATGATTCCAACGTTTAAGCACTTCTAAACTTCATTGAACAATCGATCAGGTGCTTTCACCATTAAACATCGTGATAAATTTTCTCAACATTGGATATAATTTTATGAATTTTACTAATATATACCTTAAATGCACACATTAATTTTTATTTTTGAAAAAAAATTTCTTAGAAATTAAAAAAGTATTGAAAATTTTTTCAATCCCGAAAAAAAGTTTTCAAAAGTGGAAGGCTTTAACTGGACCCTAATTTTATTTATTATTATTTTTTTTATAAGCTTCAATGATATATATTAAAAGGAACGATGTACATGGGGACAATTTGCAACAAGAGGGATTGAAGCGCCATAGGCAGATTGTCATTATTTAAACATAAAGGCAAGTTAGAGTTCATGGTAATTCTGGCTGCTATGTGGGCAGCAGAGTTACCAGATCTTCTAACCCAAGAGAAAGAGCACCTATTAAAAGAAAAAGCTAAGCTAAGGACGTTACTTTAAACAGTGCTAATGGACCAATCTGGACACACAGACGAGGAGGGTGGGTCACTGCATTCTTTGGAGTCTCTTTTGAAGATGACATGGATTGTGCAAAGAAGAGCTTGGAGAGGGCAACAGGGCTTGTGCATCTTGGTCCGTACATGTATTACTTTGCCAGCATGGTCTCTTGCAATAGCGGCTAGGGCTGTCGAAGATGTTGATACGGCAGCATCCATATTTACCTTTATCCAGTCTTGTGGGGATGGAGTCCAGCAGGTGTTAACGAGAGGGCAGTGTGTCTGTGAATTGCCTTGGGATATGAGGGAAAACTCAAGGGTTCTATCCCTGATTCTCAAGCTGGATTTTTGGATGATTGGTTGGTTTCCATTGTGCAGGGAGCTGTTTCTAAGGCACCAGATTTCATCAATGACAAAAGCCATGGTTGAGGCTATGAAACATTGCTGAATATCAGTGTTGGATGCTTGGGCGGGCACTAGGACGAATTTGATGATTTCCTCAGTGCTTTGGATGTGGTGTTCCTCAGGTTTTAGCCCCCAGCAGCTAGAGAACCAGAGGGCCCTAGCAACAGGACATGACAAGAAAAGATGGCAACTTGTTTCAGAGTTATGTCCGCATAGATTGCATGATGTATCTGTGATATGTATCCTATGCCTTAGATTGTCTCTTGTGGGCAGAGCAGTGGTTACTAATCTCCACAAAAGAAATTTGATCCTTTCTAGAGTTTTGATTTTCCATAGCCCTTTCCACTGAGTATCACTGATGGTACTGGTATTGAGAAATTCTGTGGTATGCTGGTATGCTGATTTTACTGAGAAAATTCCTCTTGAATTTGCCACCCATATGAGCTTATCTTTCTTAGGCCCAACATTGGATGTAAGGCCATTATTGCTATGAAAATTTTAGTGGATTTGACACCAAAAGAAAATCACAAGTATTTGGTGCAAGTATACAAAACGTGCATGATTCAGAAAATTAGGCCGTTACCAATGGAAGAAAAGGAAGAGCTTTAATTTGGTAGGAGTTGAGCATAACCATTGGAAAATAAGATATCAATTAGTCCACGTAATCCCCTACAATAACACAGTATAATGATATTGAGCAATGTGTTGGTTATAATTAAAAAAAGGGTAATTATAATTACAGATTTCTATAGTTTAAGTTCGTAGATAATAAGAAAAAGGTAAGATGATAAAGAAGAATAAGGATAAATAGTTACCTATATGCTGAATGAGAAACCCATTACCATAGCCTGTACTTTATGGCCTTTAATTTCACGCATATACAAATAAGTGGCTAACTGTAAAATTTGTGGACACTCGGACTGCAAGAGAAAAGTAAAAATTTTATTTTAGTGTATGGTTGTAAAATGATTACGAAAATGACATTGATCAATGAAAAAAGCTTTCAATATATCCCTCACTACCTTCAATTCTCGAGCCACAAATACACAGGTTACCATTGCTTGCAAATTTTATATCACCAAATGCCCTATCAAGTCCCTTTCTCAAAATATGCTGAATTCAAGGGAACAAAAATCAAATTATTGAGATAAGCCTATTGAATGAGAGAAATTAGAGTATATTAAGGATACAAAGCACAAGATTGTAAGCTAATATTTTGGCCACCAATACAAACAGTCGAGAACTAGGAACTTCTAGTTATAAGATAAAGGTAAAGCTCACCACTGCAGTGTGCAAATCCTTCTCAATGCTTCCAACTTCAAACATGGGCATCAATAAAGCTTGTTAGGCCTCATCCATTTGAGTGTCAGAACCAAAAGACCTTGTAACCTAAATCAGGATTAATAACCAACTTGAGACAGTTTTGAGATTAAATTATATGCATCAGGAGATAAGATCAGACTCACAATGCACAGGTTAAACAAAGCATATGATTACTGGAGTTCCACTATCAACGTTTTGAGGGAGTCCAGCCACAATATCTTTGAATGCACACCTTATAGTTTCCTACAGAGAAGGATGCTCTTTATGCAAGTTACAAATTATCATTTTCACAGCAACTTATTAATGCTCCAGTGCATAGCCCACACCTCTGAATAAGGGATCACAAAATGAATCCAATTTTACCTCTGCAACAAGCAAACCAATATTCATGCCAACATGAATTTCATCACCGTTTAGATAATAAAGTCCCTCTTCAAGTTCCATTTACTCCAAGCAAGTACAACCGGTTGAAATGCACAGATCAATAACCATTGAACATATAAACTGGTGTTGCCCAGTTAATGACAACTATGAAAATGAAGTTACAGAGTTATTTGTGGCAAACAATATATATTTAGTATATGTCCTAGGCACGAATGGTTAAACTACTTTGGAGGTGTCACTAACCCATATGATGTTCAGATTATGGTGCTACAAAAATTTTAACCTTTTGCATGACATTTCCTCTTGCACAAGATTTGCTTCCATAAGGAATATTGTTTCAAGTTCACCTTGCATAATAAATAAGACAAAATGAATTATAAATAAAACAAAAAGTATAACATCATTTTTAAAGATTGCCACGTAAATTATTTTGTATTTTTAATTGTGCATTCTAAGCCTTTGTATTGTCTTTGTTGTAGTACTAACTACGCATTCAAGTGCAACTTCTACAATCATAGCCACCAAAATGGTGTCTAACAAACCATATATTGTTTTGGTCTCTTATCTTTCCTCAATGCTGCCTTTCTTCTGTAAATTTTATAATACAAAATATTGATGTACAATTGACTTTTCAACTAAACTTAATTTTATGCTTAGAAACTAAACAATCTTGCAACTTATTATTAATTTATTGAGAAAGGAATCAATATAGGATCACAGACCAATTTTAAAGAAATTTCTTTTCATTAGTAAAAGATATCAAGATGAACTATGCTTCAGAATGCTAATCAAATAAAAGCAAAGCAACTAGTAGTAGTCAAGCAGACATTGGCACAAAGAAAGGTAGCCTTGACTGTTACGGTGTGATTTCAGTGTTATTTACAATTACTTAGTCTTGTACATAAAAAACCTAGATAGCAATAACATCTTGAAATTCAGTTCTAATCAATGGTGAGAAAATGCAGCAATTATTCAATGCAATGATGTGGGGCAGTCTAATAGAAAAAAATTGACAACTAGTTAAGCGAAAAAAGTGAATTGAATTTATGAAACATGAGTATCTAGCTCTTGATTGTATTAGAAACCTGAAACCCTCATATATGAATATGTGATACATCAACACAAGAACAGTATGACAGAGAGCAGCAGAAAGGCAAGAAGAGTTATAAGCAATTTTACTTTGCCTAAGCCAAAAGAGGAGGGAGAAAAAGAACATAAAGGTTTCCTGAATCCTGTGATTACCTAATGAAGAAATGAACCAAAACAAATGAGGATAGTAAAAAACTCCTTCAGCAAAAAAATTGTAATAAGTTAACAAGAAACTCTTGTTCACTTCCAGTAATGTTGTTCCATAAAAGCAGTATCGGATCGTTACCTCCCACATTCACAATCTTCCAGTTGGGATGTTGTTCCAAG
This sequence comes from Quercus suber, assembly GCF_002906115.3. Classification (NCBI taxonomy): domain Eukaryota; kingdom Viridiplantae; phylum Streptophyta; class Magnoliopsida; order Fagales; family Fagaceae; genus Quercus; species Quercus suber. The sequence continues at coordinate 412,038 of NW_027070062.1, forward strand.
GTGTTTGTAACATCTTTTTCAACCTGGTGTTTGCATCCCATGCTTGCCGCAGCACACTTTAGCCCTGAGACAAGAAACAAGCATATGACATTGATTAAAAGGTTGACATATATATATATATATATGTATGTATATATATATATATATATATTTTTTTTTTTTTAAGTACCTAACAGTTATAAGCATTCAAAAATATAGATAAGAAATTACATAAAGATTTTGCGGGTCACCAAATAGACTGGCCTCTACAGAAGACCAGCATTTGAAGTCAAGATTGTTTTTGCTGCATCTTTGAAATGATAACAGAGCTTTGTAGTTATATATATATATATATTTTTTTTTTTTTAAGTACCTAACAGTTATAAGCATTCAAAAATATAGATAAGAAATTACATAAAGATTTTGCGGGTCACCAAATAGACTGGCCTCTACAGAAGACCAGCATTTGAAGTCAAGATTGTTTTTGCTGCATCTTTGAAATGATAACAGAGCTTTGTAGTTATATATATATATATATTTTTTTTTTTTTAAGTACCTAACAGTTATAAGCATTCAAAAATATAGATAAGAAATTACATAAAGATTTTGCGGGTCACCAAATAGACTGGCCTCTACAGAAGACCAGCATTTGAAGTCAAGATTGTTTTTGCTGCATCTTTGAAATGATAACAGAGCTTTGTAGTTAAAAGTCTACTCGTGATGTCTGAGGCCCATGGGAACACAAAATTTTGCATGATGTCTGGACTGAATGAGAGCAAAGTATTCTTGTGCCCTTAATAGGTTGGAAATTATTGTTACTGACTATGGATCAACAAGAAAATGCAGCAAGCATCATGGAAAGAGAAGAATAAAAAGTTACCTGTAGGTAAATTAGAATTGAGGTGCCCATATCAAAGGCAAGAGTTATATGGCTTCAATACTGATATTTTTTGCTCATTCTGATGACAAATTTGGATTCTTTTTTCTTTATTTGGTCCAATCTTCTCTTGTCCACATTTTATAAATCCATTCCAGAATTAGGAAATTATAAAATGGCAACAAAAGGTAGGAATTTTTCAACAAAAAAAAAAAACAGGCATTTACCAGTCTCTCTTGCATGGGATGTTTTATCCAAACACATCACAGTTCCCAACTCTCCCTGATTAATGAACAAGAAGAAAGAATGAGAGAATTAATGGATAAGCTTCATGCTTTTTTTTTGGGTGTTACTAAAGGGGAATTCTAGTTTCACTTCTAGGATTACAGATACCATAATTATGTTGAGCAATATTTTTGGCCTAAAAAAACCTTTGTCATCACCCTTTCTCAAATATACAATTTTTATAACAACAAAAATAGAAGAGTTATTTACTTTTTTTCGACTAAACTTCTTCTCTTGCTAGAAACTATACAATGTTCCAACTCATAATTGGTAAAACTGCTAAAAAGGAATGGACATAAGAACAAAATTTGTTGGAAACAATGAACATAAAAAGAAGAATTCGTTTTATGTGTGCCTATTTCTTAACTATAAACAATCATGTAATGTTGTAATATGGCTTTCTGCAAAGAAAATCAATTAGCTAATACAAGAAAGAAAAGAAAATTTATGGAGCATTTTTCACTAGTTTGATTGTTTGAAAAGCTGGAAGCAGTGATCAAACAAGAGAGCTATGGCACCAAAAAAGAAGTGAAAGGAGAAAGAGTGAAGAAAAATCACACTTTGCCTCAACCATAAATGGAAAGAGAGGGAGTAGTTACAAAGTACATTTATCTTCAGTGTTCTGCAATCATCTGTATCATGAAGGAAATAAACCCAAATTAATGAGGAAACTCCAGGAATAAAATACATGATGGGATTGAGGTGGTAAAGACCAAATAAGTCATAAGAATCTAGTAGAAAACACTGTTCATCCAAGGATATAGGATTACAAAGAAAACAAGACACCACTGATGGCTACTTTATCTAGCTAACAAAGCCAAGGCATTGATTATATCTTCTTCTCTACTCCAGGCTATCACTTTCATTCTCCAATACATCCGTGCCACGAAATACTTCAGACTCTAAGACAAGAAACTGACAAATGGCATTAATTTGAAACTTGATTAATAGCAAGCACCTAACCCTACAAAAAGGAAAACTAGATAATTTGCAAGTGTTCAAAATTATAGATGGAGGACTACCTAAGATGTAGTGGTCAATTAACTGGTTTACTCTTGATGTGTCCACCCACATCTCGTTGACTTCTAAAAGAGAACAATTATTCATATTAAAGGACTTTCTTTGATACACCTATGAAATGATAATGAAGGTCTATACATAACCCTGTCTCAGTAGTGACTATCATTTCATTATAAGAGAGGTTCACCCTTGATGTGTCCATACTCCATACATCTTGTTGACCACTAAAAGAGACCCATTATCATAAGATATGCTTCCCATATTGCCTCTTTGAAATGATAATTGAGTGTTTTTTTAGCACCTCTCCCAACAATGCATCCATGTATAAAAGTTTGCACCAACACAAAATTTGCTTCTCCAGATAGAATTTAATACCTGGAATAGACAAGGCCAACCAAATATTAAATATTTAGTACATGGGAAGTGGAGATGGGGAAACAGGTAATGGAAGTATCATATGACGAAGGTAACACAATTAATATACCTCATGATAATGTAAGATATCCACTTTTCTCATCACACTTCAATACTTGACATTAATTTCTTCAATAATCCATATAAAATTCTATATTGACAAAAAGCAGCTTTACAGTTCTTCTAGCAATATATGTGTATGGATAAACAACGCCTCTTTTCTTTCTTTGTAAGAAATAAGAAAGGTTGCAATCTTGATATTTTCTAATGCTTTGATCTTATTTGTAGCAGAATGAAATTAAAACCACAAAAAAAAAAAATAAAAAATAAAAATAAAATAAAACAAGAACAAGGGAAGTTGCATAATATGAGAATCCCCCCTATTATCTCCATTAACATTCAATCTGATCATTTTCCATTTTAAATAATTCCCCAATAATACTGGCAGTTATTTTTTTATTTTTTATTTTTGCAAATAGTTGTTCCTCACTCGTGAAATTTATCTAGTTTACTAAGGAAACAAAATGCAGAACTTCAAAGTAAGGCTGATGAGAGGCAAAAATCAGACGATGCTAAGGCTACAATGAAGAATTTGGAAAAAGCTAATCTTTTAGATCATTATCACTTTGGAACATTCGAAAACTAGGAACTTCAAGTAAAAAGATGTTTATAAAGCCCACCTCTGAGTGCAATACACCATTTTCTATGCTTAAAACTTCAAACACTAAGAGTCTTATTTAAGGTATGTAAACAACAAAAGACCTTTTCTATGGGGGAATTTGAACCCTGGATGTATTGGAAACACCATGAGATGCAGTTGAGCTAAAAGACTCTTAATATTACACAACCCAGTACTAACAAAATCAAGGATCTTAAAATAATCCAATTTTACCTCCACAGCACAAACCAATATTTGTGTTGAATCATATTGCATTACCTCATATTAATATCACATAATTTCTTTCCAAGTCCCATCTACTCCAAGCAAGCACAACTGCTAAGATGCAAGAATTAATAATTACTTAACATAGAAATTGGAGCTGTTTCCCAAGGTAAAGATAACTATGTAAAGTCAAATCTTAAAGTTTAATGTCAAACAAGATATATTTTGTAACATGCCCTGGTCCTGAATGCTGCAGACAGCTTTGGAGATTCAACTGACCCCTTATGATGTTCCAATCATGGTGCCAAATGGGTTTGCACGACCATTCCCTCTTCTGCAAGATGTGCTTTCCCAAATGAAACATAGTTTGGAGTTCACCTCGCACAATAAAACAAAGATGAAGGAATGATAGAATGAAACACAAAGCAGGAGCTAAGATAATTTTGCCAAGCTTTGCAACTGAGATTATTTTGTGGTATTAGACGTGCATTCTAGTGAAACTTCTAGAAGTACTACCCCTTAAAAAAATGAAAATAAAAGATAAAAAGCATATCTAGGAATGGATTTTTTTTTTATTAGTCATATCTAAGCAATGGATTTTGGACACAAATTCTTTCTTATTGCACTTTTCCTCACAAAATTTTTAATAAGAAAAAATGACAGCCAACTGTCTTTTCACAAAACTAAATTCTCTGCTTAGAAACTCCTAAATCTTAAAAGTAATGGTTAATTGCTTAGGAGAAAGAATTGATATAAGACCACAACCCATTTGAAAAAAAAAAAAAAAATGTAATAGTTGGGAAAAATTACAAACTCAGGAAAAACAAATTTGGGGGGGAGGGTATATGAAGCATGATTAAACAGTTCTTGATTTTATGAGAAAGTTGAAAGCCCCCATAAATGAATGTGTGATAAAAGACATAATGATAAGTGAAAGAATAGAGGCAAGAAGTTATAATTTGCCTCAGCCAAAAGCAGAGAGAGAGCGAGTACATCTATGTGTAGTATTTCTATAATTACCTATATCATGAAGGAAATAAACCATAACCATAGAGGAAACTTGTTGAGTGAGGATAAGATCGAGGCAGCAAAGAAGTTGGAATAGACTATTAAGAAAATGTTATTCACTTCCACGAATGCTGCTCCAAAAAAAGCTCTTTCTTAACCAACTAACAAAGCCAAGGTATTTGTAATTTTTTCTTCTCACCCGGTGGTAACCAATTATACTTCACACTCTTCAATGTAAAGAATCACTTCAGCCTCTGAGACAAGAATAAAAAAACATGCGATTTTGATTTAAAACTTGATAACTTGCAAACATCTAACCCTATATCTATAAAACTTGCTCATCAACAAAATCATTTTGGAGTGTAAAGAGCCCGTCTCTTTCATCTTAAGATTAGCATATAGATTAAAGATGCGAATTATCTAATTTTCCTTTCATGTAACATCGCAGGGTAGCTAGTTTAGCTACATCTTTGAATTGATAATGGAGATTTTTACACACACACACACCAAAAAAAAAAAAAAAAAAACCTGTGCTATGTGTTAGGATTTTAAAACTTTTAAATAATATGCTCAATGATATCCAACAAAAGGTGCATGTATAACCAAATCAAATCAGATTGAATGAGGCCCGAGGAGCATGAAACATTTTGCATGATGTCTGGACTGAATGAGAGCAAAATATACCTAGAACCTTGATAGGTTGGACATTATAGCTGTTAAAAATGGACAAAGAAGAAATGCAACAATAGAAAAATGGGCAGAAAAAAGGAAAAAGAAGTTACCTGTAGGAGAACTGTAATCGAAGTGCCCATATTAAACCAAAAGCTGAATGGCCTTGATTCCAAAATTTTTGCACAAACTGATGATGAATTTGGGGAATTTTTAGACTGGTCCAATCTTCAACTCTTCACCTTTTACATTTTCATTCTAAAATTGGGCAACTATGGATGGCGTCAAAAAGACAAACAAACAGCAGACTTTTATATAATTATTCCCTCTCCCTCTTTATTTGCATGAAACACTTCAATCACTAACAGACAAGAAAACCACATGCCCCTGGATTCAAACTCTTGAACCTGTGACATTAAAGCTGAAAATTATGAGCTCAATTTTCAAGCCCTCATAATTTACAGATAGAAGATTGCATAAGTTGCAAATGGTTATGTACCTTTCTGACCATTTGTCAGCATGTGATTCAAAATGAAAGCCTTGCTGCAATTTTAATATGATAAATGAATTTCTTTGGTGGGTCTTTCCCAAACATGCATTGATATGCGAAAATCTGCTCTAACACAAAACATACTTCCCATAGACTACAATTTGATTTCTGATTCAATGAGGCCTACAGAATAAATATTTAGGATGAGGAATTTACCACTGAGAAAACACTTTAAAAATAGAAAAGTCATCTTATCGTCAGTATGAAGAAGAAAAACCATATAAAATCAAATACAATAAAACAAGATGGCTTTAGTTTTTTTTTTATAATCATAAAACAAGATAACATATTGAATAACAAGGGAATATGATAATAAGTAAAATGCAGTAGTAAAATGACGTTAATATTCTCATAAAAAAAAAAAACGTTAAACTTCAATCTGACCTTTTCTTTCTTTCCAAATAGATAAATCTCCAACACATTTTTTGTAATTCTGTGAATAATGGGCAAATAAAATTGAACTATTTGGTCACAAATCTGACGAATTTATCATAGATCTCCAGTTTCTTCAATGGAGTTGCCAGAAGAAAGTCTGGCAGCGTCTTCAGCTTGGGGCATTTCCAAATTTTCAATCTCCTATCTCTGTTGAATCAAATTGCATTACCTCATATTAATATCACAAAAGTTTTTTCCAAGTCCCATCTACTCCAAGAAAGTACATCTGCTAAGATGCAAGAGTTAACAATTACTTGACATATAAATTGAAGCCGATTCCCAAGGCAAAGACAACTATGTAAATTCAAATCTTAAAGTTTAATCTCAAACATTTTGCAACATGCTCTGCTCCTGAATTCTGCAGATAGCTTTGGAGATGTAACTGAATGTGTGATAAAAGACATAATGACAAGTGAAAGAATAGAGGCAAGAGGTTATAATTTGCCTCAGCTGAAAGCAGAGAGAGAGAGAGAGAGAGAGAGAGCAAGTACATCTATGTGTAGTGTTTTTGTAATTACCTATATCATGAAGAAAATAAACCATAACCATAGAGGAAACTTGTCAAGTGAGGATAAGATTGAGGCAGCAAAGAAGTTGTAATAGACTATTAAGAAAATGTTAATCACTTCCACGAATGTTGCTCTAGAAAAGAGTATCCAACTCTTTCTATCCAACTAACAAAGCCAAGGTATTTGTAATTTTTTCTTCTTGACCGGTTGTCACCTCTTATACTTTGCACTCTTCAATGTAAAAAATCACTTCACGTCTGAGACAAGAAACAAAACATACAATATTGATATAAAACTTGATAACTTGCAAGCATCTAACCCTGTATCTATAAAACTTGATCATCAACAAAATCATTTTGGAGCCTAAAGAGACCTTCTCTTTCATCTTAAGATTAGCATATAGATAAAAGATGCGAATTATCTAATTTTCCTTTCATGTGTCACATGGCAGGGTAGCTCTTTTAGCTACATCATTGAATTGATAATGGAGATTTTTACCCAAAAAAAAAAAACCTGTGCTACATGCTAGGTTTTTAAAACTTTTAAAATAATATACTCAATGATATCCATTAAAAAATTGCATGTATCACCAAATCAAATCAGATTGAATGAGGCCCGAGGAGCATGAAACACTTTTGCATTATGTCTGGACTAAATGAGAGTGAAACATACCTAGACCCTTGATAGGTTGGACATTATAGTTGTTAAAAATGTACAAAGAAGCAAATGCAACAATAGCAAAAAGGGGCTGAAAAAAAAAACAAAAAATAAGAAACAAAAAAACAAGTTACCTGTAGGAGAACTATAATCAAAGTGCCCATATTAAACCAAAAGTAAAATGGCCTTGATTCCAGAATTTGGGTAATTTTTGGACTGGTCCAGTCTTCTACTCTTCACCTTTTACATTGTCATTCCAAAATTAGCCAACTATGGATGGCATAAACAGACAAACAAACAACAGACTTTTATCTAGTTATTCCCTCTGATCCCAGTGCTAACATCCCACTCTCTCCCTCTTTATTTGCATGAAACACTTCAATCTAAAGGACAAGAAAACCACATGCACTCCTCCGGATTCAAACTCTTGAACCTGTGACATTAAAGCCGATGATTATGAGTTAAATCCTCCTGCTAAATATTTATTCTAGAAATTTAATAGATAGAAGATTGCATAAGTTGCAAATGATCACATACCTTGCTGACCTTTCATTTGTCAGTATGCGATACAAAATGCAAGCCTTACTGTGATTTTAAAATGATAAATAAATTTCTTTTGTGGGTGTTTTCCAAACTTGCATCCATACGCGCAAATTTTCTCCAGCACAAAATATGCTTTCCAAGTATGAGGATTTTACCATAGAGAAAACACTTTCACAAAGAAGAGTCTTCTTGTCATTGGTATGAAGAAGAAAAACCAAATAAAATAAAAATACAATAAATTAAGATAACTTTTTTTTTTTTTTTTTGATAATCATAAAACAAGATAACATAATCATCAAACTCCTTCCTGTTGTTGTATATTCCTTTCCCATTACTGTTTTATACAGGACTTACAGCTCTGGAGGATGATTGGGTTGGGTAAGAAGCAAGGTGGACTTTACATTCTGCAAACCAACACACAGATTGCTTTGCCTAAGTCAGTTTCTGATATCTTGTCCAAACTGTCTTCCCATGTTTCTGTAAACAAGGTTCATGCTTGTACTTCTGTTTCTTCCAATGATATTTTTAGGTTATGGCATTGTAGGTTAGGTCATCCTTCTTCCCAAAGATTAGCTTTGATGAAATCCATTGTACCTAACTACAATTCTTGCAATGCTAATAAATCTTTTGAATGCAATGTGTGTCCTTTGGCTAAACAAAAGAGACTTCCTTTTTCTCATTCTACAACTGCATCTCTTTCTTGTTTTGATTTAGTCCATGCTGATATTTGGGGACCTTATTCCACTCCCACACTGTCTGGTTCTAAATATTTCCTTACATTGGTAGATGATTGCAGCCGGTGCACTTGGGTTTACTTAATGAAACGTAAATCTGATGCATCCTTGCTGGTTCAGTCCTTTTTTAACATGGTTATGACTCAATTTAAAACTCCCATTAAGATTTTGAGAACTGATAATGGTCCTGAGTTTGCCCTTGAATCCTTTTATGCTTCTAAGGGTGTTGTTCACCAGTTATCCTGTGTTGAGACACCACAGCAAAATGCAGTGGTTGAGAGAAAACATCAACATTTGTTGAATGTAGCTAGAGCATTAAGGTTTCAAGCCAACTTACCATTAAAATTTTGGGGGGATTGTGTTTTGACTGCTACTTACCTTATCAATAGAATCCCTAGTCCTTTTCTTTCTGGTTTGACACCTTATGAGAAGCTGCTAGGTCATTCCCCTACCTATGATCACCTTAAAGTCTTTGGAAGCTTATGCTTTGCTTCTACATTGCATAGGAATAGAACCAAATTTGACCCTAGAGCCAAGGCTTGCATTTTTCTTGGCTATCCTTTTGGTTCTAAAGGTTACAAATTGTATGATTTGACCACTAAATCTTGTTTCATTTCTAGGGATGTGGTTTTTAGAGAGTCTATTTTCCCTTTTAAGCACTGGACAGCAAAACAAAATTCTTCTCTTCCCATCACTCATTGCATGTTTCCTTCTCAACCTTTTGTCCCTGACACCTTTCAAGTTCAGGTTCCTTTAGTTTCTGCTGAGTTTTCCCCTCCTCTGTCTTCACTTGATGTTGCTGTTCCACCTGATGAATTTCCAGATCTGGTTCATCATGATCAGGTTGATTCTCACCCTACTCATTCACCTGATCACACCATTTCCTCTTCTAATTTCCTTCCAGATGTTCCTACTCTTACATCTGCCCTTCCTGCCTTTCCTTCCACTGCTACTGCTCCTATTAGAAGGTCTAATAGACATCATAATCCACCTTCTTACCTCCGTGACTACCATTGCAATCTGGTTTCTGCACATGTATTGGCTTCAGCTTCTCTAACTCAGTCCCATGAATCCTCTGCTGCTTGTACCTCAGGTATACTTTATCCACTTTCTTCCACACTTTCATACAGTAAACTGTCCACTCCACATAGAATATTTTCTGTTGCCTTGACTATTACTAAGGAACCAAATACCTATGCTCAAGCCTTGAAAGATCCTATGTGGAGAGCTGCAATGCAGGCTGAAATTGATGCTCTTGTAGCTAATCATACCTGGGTAATGACTTCCCTACCTCCTGGTAAAGTTCCTATAGGATGTAAGTGGGTCTATAAGGTGAAACTCAAAGCAGATGGTTCCCTTGAGAGGTACAAGGCCCGGTTAGTAGCTAAAGGCTTCACACAAACTGAAGGGGTTGATTTTTCTGAAACCTTCTCACCTGTTGTCAAGTTTGTCACAGTCAGAACCTTGTTAGCCTTAGCTGCTGTCTATGGTTGGCATCTCACTCAGTTGGATGTCAACAATGCCTTTCTTCATGGGGATTTAGATGAAGAGGTATACATGCTTCCTCCACCAGGTTTTGGCAGCAAGGGGGAGGTGTGTAGGTTAACAAAGTCCTTATATGGGCTTAAGCAAGCCAGCAGGCAGTGGTTTGCAAAATTATCATCCACTATCATTGATCTTGGTTTTCTTCAATCTAAATCAGATTATTCTGTGTTTACCAAGGTCAACAAAGGTTCAATAATCATTCTTTTGATCTATGTGGATGACATATTAATTGCTAGTAATGATGTAGATGCAGTCAATACCTTCAAGCAATTCCTAGATAATAAGTTCAAACTCAAGGACTTAGGTACTTTGAAGTATTTTCTAGGACTTGAGGTTGCTAGAACCACCAAAGGACTGACTTTATGTCAAAGAAAGTATACTTTAGAACTATTATCTAAGACTGGTCTATTGGCAAGTAAGCCTGCCAACATTCCAATGGAGCAATCTGCCAAGTTCAGTAATTCCATTGGTGAAGATGTTCCTGACCCAGCTCTTTATAGAAGACTAATAGGCAAGCTTCTATACTTGACACTCACACGGCCTGACATTTGCTATGCTGTACATAAACTAAGTCAATTCATGACTGCCCCTAAAGTGCCTCATTTGCAAGCTGCATACAGAATTCTCAAGTATTTGAAGAGGAGTCCAGGCCAAGGGTTGTTTCTTTCTGCAGAATCAGAATTGAAGTTAAAATCATACTGTGATGCTGACTGGGCAGCATGCCCTGATACTAGGAGGTCTGTTTCTGGCTTTTGCATCTTTCTTGGTGAATCTATGATTTCTTGGAAATGTAAAAAACAACAGGTGGTATCCAGATCTTCTGCAGAATCCGAGTATAGGGCCATGGCCACAGTGACCAGTGAAATAGTTTGGCTCATTTCCTTACTTAAAACTTTTGGATTAGAGCATACCCAGGCTGCTTCTATCTACTGTGACAGCAGGGCAGCTTTATACATAGCAGCTAATCCAGTTTATCATGAACGAACCAAGCACATAGAAGTTGATTGTCACTTTATCCGAGAGAAGATACAAGCTGGTACAATTAGAACCTTCCATATTCCCTCAAGACATCAACTAGCTGACTTTTTTACTAAAGCTCTTGGGTACAAACAGTTTCATTATTTGTTGTCCAAGATGAACCTACTAAACATATATAGTTCATCTTGAGGGGGAGTGTTGAAGATTGTTTAGTTTAGCTTGGTATTTAACTCTGCTGAACGACTTGTAGTTTGTATAGACTTGTAGAAACTCAGTTGTAAATGACTTGTAGTTTAGTAGTTTAGTTTGCTGCTGCCACGTGTATAGAAGCTGGCACTTGTATTGTTAGTATTAGTTAGTTATTCTATTACAGAGCTTTACTCTTTTGTGTCTTGTATATAAAGAACAAGTAAGCTAATATACGATAGAGGAATTCATTTTTCACATTCTCATTTCTTGCACTGCATTTACTTCTCTGTGTTGAGCTTTTGGGTTGTGGAAGAATTCCAACAATAATCATAAAACAAGATAACATATTGAAGAACAAGGGATTATGAAAATAATTAAGACGCAGTAGTAAAATAACGTTAATATTCTCATTAAAAAAAAAAAATTAGTTAATGTTAAAATGGCTTGAATTGTCAACATTGGTGGCTTGACAATTAAATATCAAACCATTTGGAAGTTGCAAGAAATTGCATGATTTTTGTAGATGAAGAAATGCAAAGAAGTTTCAAGAAATATTGCATGGATGCATAGCCAAAATTATTGACTTCTTTGATAGAAGTCTTGAACATTCTACAAACTTCATCTATTGGCCGAAATTTATGACTTCTTGCATGCATGAAACATCAAGAAACGGCAAGGAAGAATGCAACTTGAACAAGTATTCATGCATTCTTTGTTCTAGCCGAAATGTATGACTTTAATAAATGGATGCATGCCTATGTGTGAAAGCATGGATTGATCAACAAAGTCAAAGACATACAACTCCTTGTATGTAATCTTGCGTGAAGAGTTACAACATTCATGAATTGGATGTTTCATGAAATGATAGCCACTATTATTGACTTTCCTAAAATAGAAGTCTCTAGTGTGCTCTAAAGGTGAAGATTTCGGCTAAAGGATTGCCTATAAATACAATATGTATGGAGCAAATGAAAGCATGCAAGGGTGAGCTAGGGAGATAGCAAATAACTTCTTCTGTGTGTGTGCACCAGAGCTAGGAAGTTGGGTCTTGCAATTTTGCCTAAATACAAAAGGGTGTTCTCTATTTGTTTGTGAGAGAACCAAGGGTGTATTTGGGGTTTGGGTTTGTGTGAGAGTGCTTACAAGTCATTGTTGTAATCTCCAAACTATAGTGAAAATTATTTTGTCGCCTCCCGTGGACGTAGGCATATTGCCGAACCACGTAAATTCCTTGTGTCATATTATCTTCTCTCTCTCTTCTTTAACCTTGTGTAAACATATTTATTTCACCCAATACGCGCAACAGTTAAACTTTAATCTGACCCTTTTCTTTTTCTTTTCAGATAGATAAATCTCCAACACATTTTTGTAATTTTGTGAATAGTGGGCAAATGAAATTGAACTATTTGGATGGATGCGACTTGATATAAAAAGAAAGAAAGAAAAAAACGAAGGACACAAAGTGAAAGAAGTTACCTTAACTGAATGGATGGGACTTGCAACGCCCCCAATCGATCGAACTGAGATTTAATATTGCGTTGGACGACCATCTCTTCGCACATATGTAAAATCAATAAAGATGTTGGGTATGTGAGAAATCTTGGGCCATTGATCTCCTATCTCTGTTTTGCAACATTCCCTGAGAATTGGACTAGCATTGATCCTCAGTGTCTTCAATGGAGTTGTAGGAAGGAAGTCTGGCAGTGACTTCAGCTTGGGGCATTCCCAAATATTCAAATACTGAAGACGTGGCATAATAGTGATAGTAACACCACTTTTTTGTGCTTCTTCTCTCATTGTTCCTCCAATCCCATCCCATTCTTCCCACTCTTCCATTCCCCCAAAATTTAAGAGACTTTAAATTAGGGAATAAGACAAGCGGAGAAGAAGAAGATGATGATGCCGATCCCTTCTCGTCGTCTATCTTGTTGTTGTTGGATTCTTCTTCTATTCCCAAAAATTCAACGCTCACCTTTTTCACTCTTTCCGTATTACTTATCCATAATGATTCGAGGAGCAATAGCTTCCCCAAAGTGGAAAAATGCTCTCCATTATTCAGATTGACACATGAAAGTGATTTCAATCCGGGTAAAGTTGCCAACGTCATACAATTGGAAATTCGACAATCGATAGTCAATTCCTCTAACGAAGTTTTCTCGAGGAAGTTGGGCAATGACTTCAGCTTTGGGCACACATCAATTGTCAAAACCTGAAGACGTGGCATAATTAAAACTAATTCTGAAACACCACTTTCTCTCATCCCATCCCATTCTTCCCACTCTAGCATAACCTCAAAATAGAGAGATTTCAAATTGGGTAATAAGATAAGTGATGATGTTGATGTTGATGTTGATCCCTTCTCCTCATCCTTCTTCCTATTGGATTCTATTCCTGAAGAGGTTGGGTTTCGGCTTGAGATGGGCCTGACGGTTACCTGCTATGGTCCGTTAGAGGACGGGCCCATGGGTCCGAGGCCCATGAGGAAGGTAGAAAAGCCCTTGGTGTACTTGCAATACACCTCATAGAGTCGTACAAGGAAAAGATTTTGAATCCACGCTCATGAGGATTCTGTTTGCCACGTACATTAATAAAGGATCTTCTCCATAAGGAAGGAGACTTGTCCATCACGTTTGGGTGTTCCTTAGGAGAATTTCTACAAGGAAAGACTTCGATTCCAAGAATGAGAGGTCAACTTTCGACTACTATAAAAGTGTCAATACTCTCATAACTCAAGGTACGTGTAATTTACCCTCTCTAGCACTCTAGAGTTGTGAGAAGACAACTGACTTAACCTTCGGAGAGTATTTGGCCGGCACCACACCGGCGCTCTTTGTGAGGATTTCTTTTTTGTGTTGTGCAGGTTTACTTTCGAGCGCATAGGTATCGTGCGGCTCACTGGTGAAATTCTCGGCCTCATCAGTTGGCGCCGTCTGTGGGAAAGTTCGTTAGTAGGGGTCCAAAAAGCCATACTTTCGCTTTCTCGGACTTAAGGGTTGCATGGTACTCACTCGCTCGATGGCAACCACTAACGACGTTCAAGGAGACGAACCACCCACGACTACCCTCGAGAGACAAGTTCGGACTCTCGCTGCCGCGGTGGAACGTCTCACCAAACAAAACAACGATTTAGAAGAGCAGCTGCACCAGAAAAACGCAAAACAGAATGACCAGCTAGAGGAGGAAGAAGGGACCAGCGCTGCAAGGAAAAACCAGGAGAAACCGGAAGGCAGCCATGCCCCAAGCAGACCGGAGAGGCAGAACATGAGCATGCCATCCCTCACGAATGTGACACCATCACAAATTGCCACAGAGATGCAGGCGATGAGGGAACAGATGGAGGTAATGATGAACGCACTCAAAGGGCGGGTTTCCAGCGATCTGGACGATTTAGTCAACCGCACTGACTCGCCTTTCACCGCGGTCGTGAACGCCTTCCCCCTACCCCACAAATTCCGCATGCCTCATATAGATAGCTACAACGGAGTAAAGGATCCTCTGGACCATCTGGAAACATTCAAAACTCTAATGCACCTCCAGGGGATAGCTGACGAGATCATGTGCAGGGCCTTCTCCACAACACTCAAAGGCCCTGCAAGGATATGGTTTAGCCGACTGACGCCAAACTCCATCAGCACTTTTAAGGAGCTGAGTGCTCAGTTCACCACGCACTTCATTGGAGGGCACAGATACAAGAAGTCCACAGCTTGTCTGATGAGTATTAAGCAACGGGAGGATGAGACGCTGAGGGCCTATATAACACGCTTTAATAAGGAAGCGCTCTCAATAGACGAAGCCGACGAAAAAATTCTGGTTGCTGCCTTCACGAACGGGTTGCGGAAGGGCAAATTTTTGTTCTCCTTGTACAAAAACGACCCTAAAACTATGTCAGAAGTACTCTACAGGGCAACCAAATATATGAACGCAGAAGACGCATTGCAGGCTCGAGAGGATAAGCCAAGGAAGAGAGAACTGCAAGAAGAAGGGCGAAGAGATCAAGGGTCGAAGAGGACAAGCATTGACGACCGAAGAGTTGAGCGACGCACTAAGCCACCCGGAGGGAGGTTCACAAGTTTCACGCCGTTGATGGCTCCGATAGATCAGGTCCTAATGCAAATCAAGGACGAGGGGGGTTTAACCTTCCCCGGGAAACTGAAATCAGATCCCAGCAAAAGATCAAGAGACAAATACTGCCGTTTCCACCGCGATCACGGCCACGACACAGCAGACTGCTATAACTTAAAACAACAAATAGAGGCCCTAATCAGACAGGGGAAGTTACAAAAGTTCGTCAGAAAAGACAGAATGGATCCGACGCCCCAGGAGCAGCAGCCCCGAAGAGATAGTGAACGTCCAAGACCCCCAGTCGGGGACATAAGGAGGATCTTGGGGGGAACATCAATTGCTGGGTCATCCAAGAAGGCCCGAAAGACCCACCTAAGAATGGTTCAGAATGTCCAGTTAACGGGCTCAACACCAAAGATGGCGCGGAAAGATAGTCCAATCATTGGATTTTCAGAAGAAGATGCACGACGTCTCCACCATCTGCATGATGATGCGTTAGTTGTCACTCTCCGAGTAGGCGAGTATAACATGCACAGAGTATTGGTAGACAACGGCAGCTCAGCAGACATCCTCTATTACCCGGCGTTCCAGCAAATGAAAATTGATAGGGAACGGCTGATACCAACAAGCAATCCGCTGGTCGGCTTCGGAGGAACGAAAGTGTTTCCATTGGGAGCGGTAACGATTTCAGTGGCAATCGGAGATTATCCACGACAAATCACACAGGACGTGACGTTTCTTGTAGTCGATTGTTCATCTGCATACAACGCCATCATCGGACGACCTACCCTGAATGCGTGGAAGGCCGCAACTTCAACTTATCACCTGATGATCAAGTTCCCTACAGAGCACGGGATTGGCGAGTTATGTGGGAACCAGGTGGCCGCCCGTGAATGCTACATTGCCATGCTCGAAACGGAAGGCCAGCAGCAAACAATGAGCGTGGAAGAGGCACGGACGGTAGCAGAGCCAGTAGAGGAGCTAGAAGAGATAATTATTGATGAGTCAAGACCCGAAAGGACGACCAGGATTGGCACACTAGCCAGCCATCCGACCCGTCTGGCACTCATAACGTTCCTTCGAATGAATCAGGACGTGTTCGCCTGGAGCCACGAGGACATGCCCGGAATCGAAAGCTCAATAATAGTTCACAGGTTGAATGTAAGCCCATCATACTCGCCTGTCCGACAGAAGAAGCGGGTATTTGCCCAGGAGCGAGACGAAGCAATTGCACAAGAAGTGAAGAAGCTACTGGAAGCAAACTTCATTCGAGAAGTATACTATCCCGAATGGTTAGCAAACGTAGTAATGGTTAAGAAGGCTAATGGGAAGTGGCGAATGTGCGTCGATTTTACGGACCTCAACAAGGCATGCCCAAAGGACAGCTACCTGTTACCCCGGATAGACACATTAGTAGATTCGACAGCGGGACACCAGCTTTTGAGTTTCATGGATGCTTTCTCGGGCTACAATCAAATTAAGATGGACGAAGCCGATCAGGAGAAAACCTCCTTTGTCACAAGCCAAGGGCTCTTTTGCTACAAAGTAATGTCGTTTGGCCTTAAGAACGCAGGCGCCACGTACCAGAGACTGATGAACAAAATGTTCGCAAACCAGATCGGCCGGAACGTGCAAGTTTATGTCGACAACATGCTGGTAAAAAGCCCATTCGAAAGCGATCACCTAAAGGACCTCCAAGAAACTTTCGACACACTCTGCTCGTATAATATGAAGCTCAACCCGAACAAGTGCGCGTTTGGTGTAACGGCGGGGAAGTTTTTGGGATTCATGGTATTCCACAGAGGGATAGAAGTCAATCCGGAAAAAGTCAAGGCCATCATGGAGTTGGAACCACCAAAGACGGTCAAGGACGTGTAGAGACTGAACGGCAAAATTGCCGCCCTGAATAGGTTCGTCTCAAAAGCAACAGACAAGTGTCTTCCATTCTTCAAAACTTTGCGAAAATCATTCGAGTGGACGGAGGAATGCCAGAAGGCCTTTGAAGAGTTGAAGAAGTACCTCACGTCCCCACCATTGCTCAGCTTCTCCAGACCTGGAGATGAACTTTACCTCTACCTAGCTGTTTCACAAGCGGCGGTCAGCGCGGCACTGGTAAGAGAGGAAGACGGATCTCAAAGACCCGTCTATTTTATAAGTCGGGCATTCAGAGGAGCAGAAGAGAGATATCCGCAAATAGAAAAGCAGGCCTTTGCACTAGTAATTGCGGCAAGAAAGCTAAAGCCGTATTTCCAAGCCCACACTATCATAGTCCTGACGAATCAACCTTTAAGAAGAGCTTTGGATAGACCCGACACAGCCGGACGGATGGCTTTGTGGGCAATTGAGATGAGCGAATTTGACATACAATATCGCCCGCAAACCACGATCAAAGGCCAAGCCGTGACAGATTTCATCGCAGAGTTCACACTATCAGAGGGCAGGGTCGAAGAAGCTGCGCAGTGGAGCATCCACACGGACGGATCGGCAAACAGAAAGGCAGGAGGAGCAGGTGTTGTCATCCAAACCCCGGAAGGGGATAAAATCAAGTGCATGATCCGATTCGACTTCCCCACAACTAACAACGAAGCCGAATATGAAGCACTAGTAGCTGGTCTAGACCTCGTTAAAGCGGCAGGTGCAGAAAATATAGTCGTACACTGCGACTCCCAGGTGGTAATACGACAGATCGACGATAGCTACGACTGCAAGAATGAGAGAATGAAGAAATACCTACAAGAGGTGAACAATCGGATCGACAACCTCGTAGTGAGATTCGTCCAGATACCAAGAGAAGAAAATGAATGCGCCGACCGTCTGGCAAAGGCGGCCTCGGCAGAAGTCATGATTGTTCCCGAAACAGGTATTGTCGTTTGTACAACTCTCCTCGCTAATAGATGACGGAAGGAATGTACTCGACGTCAATTCCAAGAGTAATTGGACTACACCGTTAATAGCATACCTAAGATCAGGTACCCTGCCAGACGGAAAAGACGCCGCAAGAAAGTTGAAGGTACAGGCCTCACGATTCGTGCTAATAAAAGATGTCTTATACAAGAGAGGGTTCTCCCGACCGTACCTAAGGTGTTTGGGCAGTGAAGAGGCAGACTACGTGATGAGGGAGGTTCACGAGGGTATCTGTGGAAATCACTCAGGTGCGAGGTCATTAGCTCATAAGCTGATCCGAGCCGGTTACTATTGGCCTACTATGTTAAAAGATGCCCAGGCTTATGTCAAGACTTGCGACAAGTGCCAGAGGTTCGGTAACTAAATCAGACAACCCTCCGAAGAGCTCACGCCCATGACGGCCCCTTGGCCTTTTGCCCAATGGGGACTAGATATCATGGGCCCTTTCCCGACGGCTATAAGGCAGTTGAAGTTCTTGGTAGTCGGCATCGACTATTTCACGAAATGGGTAGAAGCCAAAGCCTTAGCCACCATCACTGAAAAGAATATCCGAAGTTTCGTATGGAGGATTATCATTTGCAGGTACGGGATACCCAGGGTCCTCGTCTCGGACAACGAAAAGCAGTTTGATAATAGCGCATTTAGAGACTTCTGCTCAGAGCTAGAAATCAAGAATCATTACTCGTCCCCAGCACACCCACAGGCCAATGGGCAAGTAGAAGTCACAAACCGGTCCTTGCTAAAGATTATCAAGACCCGCCTTGAAGGGGCAAAAGGCATATGGCCTGAGGAACTGCCAAGCGTCTTATGGGCTTACCGTACTACATCAAGAACACCTACGGGAGAATCGCCGTTTCGGCTGGCATATGGGAGCGAAGCTGTCATCCCGGCAGAGGTAGGACTTACGAGATATCGGGTGGAAAGCTACAACAAAGAAACGAACGAAGAGTCCTTGCGCCTTCAACTAGACCTAGTGGATGAAGTTCGCGCAGCAGCAGAGCAGAGGATGGCACGATACCAGAACCTTATGGCAAAATACTACAACTCCAACGTCAGGCATAGAGACTTCCAGATCGAGGACCTTGTCCTACGGAAGGTCATGGGCGCTACCAGGGATCCTTTGCATGGAAAGCTTGGCCCCAACTGGGAAGGACCATACAGGATCACATCATGGCAAAGGAAAGGGACCTACCACCTCGAAACAATGGACGGACAGAAGCTGCAGCACCCTTGGAATACGGAGCACCTGCGGAGATACTACCAGTAAAGACGACGTGAAGAGCAGCAGCGCTTCCATGCTTCCAAGTTTATCATTAAGTTCTTGCTTTAAAACAATCTTTTTCTACTATTCGGTCTTGTTATGTTTAGTTTTACTTTCAAACAATTACTCTTGCAAGTGCCTTTTTAAGCCCTAGGGGGCAGGTACTTTTTCTACATGCTTTAGTTTCAATAAGAAGAAATATTCAGACACGACTATGATGTTCCTACTAAAAAATCAACCCTCAATATGGACGAGTCATCCCAAGAGGGTGAGAAGTGCTAAGCCCACAAAGTGGACGGATCATCCCAACGGGATGAAAATCCAAAGTCCACAAGCTGGACGGATATAACCTAAGTTCACAAAGTGGACGGATCATCCCAACGGGATGAAAACCCAAAGTCCACAAGCTGGACGGATATAATCTAAGCCCACAAAGTGGACGGATCATCCCAACGGGATGAAAATCCAAAGTTCACAAGCTGGACGGATATAACCTAAGTTCAAAAAGTGGACGGATCACCCCAACGGGATGAAAACCCATAGTCCGCAAGCTGGACGGATATAGTCTAAGTCCACAAGCTGGACGGATATAAATTAAGTCCTGAGGAGGACGGACCATATTTAATCCAAAAGATGGACGAATCCCACCAAGATGATATATATCAAGTCTCTTAATGAACGGATCAAATTTAGTCCACAAAAATGGACGGATGAAATTCTAATGTTTAAAATTAATAGACGGACAAAACAGTCCGTAACATGGACGAACCCATCCCCATAGTGAACGGATTAGAATTGGTCAACAAGTGGACGGATAATCACTAGTGGGTAGAAAGTGTTAAGTAGACGGACCCTCCTACAGTAGGGTAATCTGCCAAAGTCCACAACATAAACAGCTAGATGTGTATAAACAAGATGAACAGATACAAAACTACAAGAGGCAAACAAAATAACAGACGGATCAAATAACATAATATAAAAAACCAATTATTAAGTAGCTACATAACATCCATGACGGATGAAAAATTGTTCTTAAGATATCTTTACAAGCAAAAACTAGATAAACAGTAAAATTATTTCAACTATTGGCTGGGGCATCTGTTCCTTCCTGACGGACCTCCTCGTCGTTTCTGTCATTCTCGACTGCCCTGTATGCTTGATCCCCGTCGACATGAGCCTTGTCACCAAAAAGCTGGTCAGTGTCGTCGGATCTGGCGAGCTAAACGGAGGTTTGCTCCGGAACACTTATGTTGACAGAGGATAGGTCAAGGTCTGGATATAAGCTCTTCACCTGACGAAAGGCATCGTCAAAGCCGTCATTGAAGGAAGACCCCGGCTCCAGCAGAAGGTCGTTGGAGTCACGATACTCACGAACGGCATCTACCTTTGCCTGACAGATTTCCTTCTCCTTGTCCTCCAAAACCTTGGACAGCTCCTTCGTCTTCTTAAAGTACTCGTCCCTCACCCCCTCAGCCATTTTCAACTTCTTCTCCTGGACGGCCTTCCACGCCCTCAGCTGAGTTAACTCATCATCCGTCGCCTTAGCCTTCTCCCTCAGACGGTCCAACGTGGTCTCATGACTAAGGCACCGTCCCATAAGCCCCTTCATCATCAGCATGGCCTGAAAGTGAAAAAGAGTTAGCCAATTATTATGGTCAAAAAGCAAAAGTGTAGCAGACGGATCAATTACCTGTGCTATATTGAATAGGCCCGTCTCCCCCATAGCCTCCATGGAATGGTTGCCTAGATCTTCATAATCGTCAGGAGAGATGACGAACGAGAGCTTCTCTAAAGCGTACTTAGGGTCCTCTCGTAGGAGGACGGGCGCCTTCTCCTTTTGAGTGGACGGGCCCGTCATAAGGCCTTTCCTTGCCCCATGCTTCAGAGGAGTGGTGGTTTTGGCGTCAGCCATAAGACCCAGGATGGGCTCCAGTGGAACCTTGGGTTTCTTTGGTAGACGGTCTCCTCTGGACGGCACCTTCCTTTTCTGGGGAAGGCTGGAACCCGTTCCCATAGGGTTCGCCCCAACGGACTCTTTCTTCTTGGCAGCGTTAACTCTGATCAAGGCTCTTCTCTTGGCATCA
This sequence comes from Quercus suber, assembly GCF_002906115.3. Classification (NCBI taxonomy): domain Eukaryota; kingdom Viridiplantae; phylum Streptophyta; class Magnoliopsida; order Fagales; family Fagaceae; genus Quercus; species Quercus suber. The sequence continues at coordinate 433,624 of NW_027070062.1, forward strand.
TCCATTTCTGCCAAAGTAGACGGAGCAAATTACAAAAAGAAAGTAATAGACGGACGAAATTGTTTGAATTAAGGGAGAAGCATACGTTGACGAATTCTCTTGTCGTATTTTCGGGCTGCAGGAGAAGGTTCAGGTCCGTCACAGTACCAATGAATAGTGTCGAGGGTGATGAGCTTTGCCCAGGTCTTTTCCTCCAACGATGTCTTTTTAAAAATCTTTTCCAAAAAGCTAAATTCTTCAAGTTCTATTTGTGGGCGCTGACGGACTGAAAAAAAGAGAGAAAGTAGACGAACGTTAAATTTTTATGAAAACTAAATAAGTGAAATAAAAATAAATTGCTTTCATATGACGGGTATACCAGACTCAGCTAAAATGCCCCACGTTGTATCCACTGGCATGTGATCCGTCTCCCCTGGACGACACATCCAACCGTCTCCTTCTATGAAGAAGTAGCGGCTCTTCCAGTCTCTATTCGAATCTGGAGTTTCAAAAATAACCTTCAAGACGGAGCTCCGGGGGATGAAGCTATACATTCCCCTTGACTTATCTATCTCGTCTAGACGGTAGCAGTGAAGGAATTCCCTCACCGTCAGCCTACGTCTACCGCCTGACATGGCTTCGTACAGTACCTCCATTGCAATGAAGACTCTCCAGGCGTTTGGGGATATTTGGCTGACGGACAATCCCAAATACCGCAGGAGTTCGCGATGGAGAGAACTCAATGGGAATCTAAGGCCAGCCTTGAGCACCTGCTCATATATTCCAACACCGTCCACCCCCTTGTAATAGCATTTCTCTGACTTAAAGGGCAGACGGATGGGAATATGGTCAGGGATTTGGTAGTTCTCTCTAATGGTGTTGAAATGTGGCTCCTTGATGGTTGAAGTAAAAGCGTTCACCGTCCACTCCGATAACATGACGAACTCCCTAAGTCCGTCTGCTCCCACGACGGATCTAATTTCCTCTACTTGTTCTTCAACTATCTCTACCATCTCCATATCCTCATTTGTTGAGTAAGGGGAGGATGCAGACGGACTCCTATCCTCGCTCAGATCCTCTTGGTCTTTTTGACCTGACGGATACACCTCTTCATAACCCGCTCCGTCACGAACGACAGACTGGTTACTTGACGCACTAGACATTTCCTACAGGTAACGACAAAACCTAAGGCTATGACGGATGTTGGGAAATATGACGGGAAAAGAAAGGGATTTGTTTTTCATAGAAAAGTTAAAACAAGGAATAAAATACCAGACGGGTAGGAATGGCTTACCAGTAAAAGCAGACGAATGAAAGTGCCGCTGACGGTTGCAGTAAGTGGACAGGCTGCTCTCTGACAAGTTCGACGGTCTCTCTCTGACAAGGAAATTCTTCGTGAAAATGGAAAAATGAGAGGGGAAGGAAGCAATATTTATAGGAGAAGTGCACGTAAGACGAAGCGACGCTTCAATCATATACAATCGCCAGTAGGAGTACGACATGTGTCACACATTAATGCTTTCCAGGTCGTCTGTGACACTAAAACCTGACGGAGTATCTTGGACCCGTCAGCATTAAGACAACTTGGAACCGATGACCCAGACATCTCAACCGTCACCATCGTTAAGGATTACCGTCACCCCATGTTTCCTTCCACTAAAGTATAACGGACCCATGTGGTGAAGGGGGCAACTGAAGAGGTTGGGTTTCGGCTTGAGATGGGCCTGAGGGTTACCTGCTATGGTCCGTTAGAGGACGGGCCCATAGGTCCGAGGCCCATGAGGAAGGTAGAAAAGCCCTTGGTGTACTTGCAATACACCTCATAGAGTCCTACAAGGAAAAGATTTTGAATCCACGCTCATGAGGATTCTGTTTGCCACGTACATTAATAAAGGATCTTCTCCATAAGGAAGGAGACTTGTCCATCACGTTTGGGTGTTCCTTAGGAGAATTTCTACAAGGAAAGACTTCGATTCCAAGAAGGAGAGGTCAACTTTCGACTACTATAAAAGCGCCAATACTCTCATAACTCAACGTACGTGTAATTTACCCTCTCTAGTACTCTAGAGTTGTGAGAAGACAACTGACTTAACCTTCAGAGAGTATTTGGCCGACACCACACCGGCGCTCTTTGTGAGGATTTCTTCTTTGTGTTGTGCAGGTTTACTTTCGAGCGCATAGGTATTGTGCGGCTCACTGGTGAAATTCTCGGCCTCATCAATTCCCAATAATTCAACACCCACCTTTTTCACCCCTTTTTGATAAGATATCGTTAATGATTCGAGGAAACACAGCTTCCCCAGAGGAGGCAATTGCTCTAACTTATCCCAATGCTTAAGCTGAAGCTTTTTCAAAATGGTCAAAGACATCACCCAATTAGTATACACAGTACTCTCCAACTCTGGATGTGGCTCCAACGCATTAAGAACTAATTCATCATTCTCTCCTCTTCTATTCTCAGCTTCCCCACCAAACCATAATCTCAACTCACGGATGTGTATCTTCTTTTTTAGTTGTGCATTCTCAGCCTCTTGTACATCTGTTACGTTTTCCAGGCCTTTTATCTCAAAAGACCCTTTAAGGTGGACTAGATTCTTCAACTCTCCAAGTTTACATTCCCCAATATTGTTTATACCACCTATTATGAATTTCTTTAATGCTCTAAGAGAACTCAATCTCCGAATCCCTTTGAAAAGGGTTCGGTAAATGCATGACAACCATCAATAAGAAGATGTCTCAATTTAATTAGTTTACCCATTCCTTGAGGTAATTTCTTAATTTTACGACAATTACTAATATCCAAAGTTTGTAAATTACATAAATTACACATTGTTTCAGGTAATTTTGTAATATCAGAACAACCTGATAAATTGAGAAATCTTAAATGTTTTAATTTTTCCACTTCATTTGGAAGTTTTTCTCAAAGGCACTATATTCCAAATTCATTGACCGGAGGCATGTCAAATGTTGGAATAAATCAAGTGGAAAGACAATGCTTGAATCTCTAAAAAAAAGAGTTCGTAGATTTTTTGCATTATAAATAGATACTGGAAATTGTGTTTCCTTCTTTAATTCTAATGTCAAATGGCGAGCACTTTTTAATTCTATCCCCAATACTTTGTCAACATCAATTGTGAAGCATTCATTTGTTGTCATTGATAGGGCAAAGTCATGCACTATATCATGCATTTTACATCTTATTATCTTATCATCATCATTGTCGTCTTTCTCAAAATCTTGGAAGAAGGAGTGCATAGCTAATTTTTCAAAGTACCTTTCTCCCATATCCTCCATATTAGATTTCGAGCCAGAATATCCTTGTGCCATCCATTGGTAGACCAACTCATTTCTAGAAAAAAGATAATCCTTTGGAAAGTTAGCACAATACAAGAAGCATTGTTTTATTGTTGACGGCAATTCATTATAACTATATAATAATGGTCCTAAAACACCATTTTGAACATCTTCTAATTCCCATAAATTACTGTCCAAAATATTCTTCCATTTTTGCCTACTTCTTTGGCCGCCCATGACACTCCCTAGAATCTTTGCAGCGAGTGGCAAGCCTTTACACTTATTTGCTAGTTCTCGACCAAGTTTTCCTAGTTGCTCATCGTCTTTGTCAAAAGACGCCACTAGACTGCATATCAACCAGCTGTCTTCGTCAGATAATACATCTAAATTGATGGTATATGCACTATTTACCATCTTTGCAACTCCCTCCTTACATGTGGTGATCAAAATTCTACTACCTTGAGCGCCACATTTGAGTGCAAGTTCGAATGGCTCCCAATCATTGGGTTTTTCAGACCACACGTCATCTAAAACAAGAAAAAACTTCTTTCCCCTTATCAAATCACAAATTCTATTTACTAGATTTTGCAATTCAGTATTGTCAGGGGGTTGATCTACAATAGATTCAATGATTGCTTTGGCAACCCTAATTTGATCAAAAGGATTAGAAACACATACCCATATTAGTGTTTCAAAATGGGCCTGCACATCAACATTATTGTAGGCTAGTTGGGCAAGAGTTGTTTTTCCCATACCTCCCATGCCTATTAAAGAGATGACATGGGGGCTCTTTTCTTCTTGGCTACCCTTGCCCAAGAGGTTGCTCACTAGCTCATTCCTTTCCTTATCACGACCACATATTTTAGACACATCAATAAGGGAGGTAGTTTTTGGTCGAGCAACTGCTTCAGTATCCCTATTCAAGTAAATCCTAAACCCGAACCTGTCACTCTCTTTGTGAAGCTCATCTAAGTTTTCACTCAATTCTTTTATTTTGTGAGCAATACCGTGACGCAAACCAAGTTTTTTAAATTGACGAAAACAACACGAAGAGGAAGGGATGAAAGAGCATACCTTCTTTAGAATAGGGGAGCTTTCAGATTTTTCTTGTTTCTCAATTTCTGATTTGATCATTGCAGTGTTCCACTCGTCCAGCACATCATCCATCTCGTAGGATACATCTTTAAGCCTTTTTAACCAAAGCTTCACAGCTTCCTCCTTCAGCTGTCTTTTCTCAGCATCATCAAGCACCGCCTGGATGGTTCGGAGATTGCCTTCAAGCTTTCGAACTTCTTCATCAACACCAATGACCAACCTTATCTCTTGTTCAGCCTCCTGAAAAGTGATTGAAGCAAACTGCTCCAAGAGAGAAGAAACTATAGATTCAGCCATACTTGGAAATGGAAGTTTGATAGAT
>NW_027070063.1:0-75042 GCF_002906115.3 Quercus suber
CAGAGGAAGAGACTGACGTTTGCTCTGTTAAGTATTAGACAGGTGGCTGAATTATAAAATGGGTACCTAAGGAACTGTATCTACAGTACTATATCTATGTTTGCCCTAAATCAAAACTAGATAGCTCATTGAGGACTAAAGATAATTTCAAGCAACTTAGTTAAATTATCTAGCCAGGCAGCCCAGCCCATGATTCATGAGCTTGCTCAGCTACTGCAAAAGCCTGGTTTAAACAAGAATATCTAGACTTGATTAAAGCACTCAAGTGGAGCTTAGGGCATTTGTAATGTTTTAGGAAATTTTTTCTACCACTTTTATGGGAAATATAAAAGGCTGTCAAAAAATAAATTACTATTTTTTTCCATAAAAGTTTCTAAAACATTTCCTAAACCAATGCCCGAAGGTCATCCTTTAACTTTTCCATATATTATTTAAGCTAAGCCCAGGAGCCAAACACTTGGCACAGCTAGGCTTGATTGGGTCCTACACAATCCCACCCTCACCCAAGAAGAGCAGCAGATAGAGGAGAGAGAGTGCAAGAGGATCCAGAAGAAGCAAGGATGGTTGAAGAGGAGAGACATAGGAAATCAAAAGAAGGGAAAGAGAGACAAACACAAGAAGAGCAGAGAAGGAAAACTGAGTTTAACTAAAACTAATATTGCTTTCAACCTTAAAATTGAGTTTTATAATATGCTGATTTAAAATAAATAAATGAAAAATATCATTTTAAATCCATAACATCATGGATGTTCTTGTTTTATTGATATATACAAAATTTAAATCATCAGATGTTGCCAAGTTCATATGAAGCAATTTATATTAACGATTATTGTTCAAAAAACTCGACTTTTTCCTCAAATCTAATCCCAACCTGAAGATAACTTGGTTTCTCCAAAAAGCTAAGTACAGATAGGATACCTTTGCATGATTATTTGATTGTTTATACTCTAAAACCAACACTTCAAAATAATCATTTCCACAAGTAACCTAAATAATAAAATGTATTCAGACAGTCCAAATTCACAATAAGACAATAAGAAGCTACAGCATCATGAAAATCACAGAATGTTAAAGATTAGCAGTATGGTAAATAAGTTCAGGAAAACACCAACCTTCTTATAAAAAAAATGCAGCAAGGCCAGTTGGACTGTCAGGGAGATGGCCTGTGAAATCTCTAAGAAGACAAGTAATCATAACCAACCAAGTAAAATTAAGTTAGATCCTTTAAAACTTGAACATGAATCACAAAAAATAGCAATGTTGCCTGGATAATACATGGTAAGTGGTAACTAACTTAAAAGAAATGTTTGTTGAGATATGCTACATAAAAAAAAGGGGAAGGATTTTAGTAAAAAATACAAATAAAAATAGAAGTAAAAGGTCCTTATTTATGCAGACCAATTTCTTGGATAGATGAGGTAAAAAGTACCAGTGAGTGAACAAGTTTGATTTTATAATAAGGAAACAATCAGTTCGTCCATAGCTTCTCTGATCCTAAATAATCAATGTAATCTCAATTCATTGACGAGAAAATTTAAAGATGGTCATGTAGACTGCAAACAACCCATATAAAATCCAAAATTTGTGATTTGTTTGAAGCTTTTATCTAACTTCTGTAAACATCTATCAACTCACTAATCCACAACATATCCACAAACTACAGCAATCAACTCACTAATCCTTTGATAGTACTCTCTATCATTACAAACTCTCTGTGTCTGGAATATCCTTGTTGAAAAATTCTCCGTTAATCTCATGCCCCTGAATTTTATTGACATATTTCACATAAAAATAATTGTTTGGGAAATGCATGGTTTCTTTTCCTGCCCCATTACGCATCTCAACCTTGCATGAACGCTTCTATGTTTTGGAGCTACAGCTCTGTTACATTTGCATTTTATTAACCCCTTCATATGATTCATCTCAAAGTCAAGGAGGTCTCCTCCATAACAAGGTTAAAACATTTATCTTCATCAGTACTACCAAGATCCTGTGTAAAAAATGTCTCCTTATGGCTACTTAATTCAAGTAAGATTTTCTTCATCAGGGTTTCTTTGGATTATATCCTGTGGTTCACCTCTTGATTGCAAAGCTGCATCCTCAACAGAGAATTGCTTTCTCAAATATCATGTAATTTGTCAAGAATCCTCCAGGTTACAGCATCCAGTGCCAGCCCATTCCTTCTCCTCTCTCAAGCTTCTTTCATTAATCCCAACTTGCATGTACAGTCAATCAAAATATTATAATCGAAAATGTTTGGAGAGACCCCAGAATCAAACAATTCATATAAGAAATGACAGGCTTCATTAAATTTGCACGAGCAGCAAAGCCCTTTGAGAAGGGCTGCATAAACATAATTATCATGATAATTTGATGGCCATATGATATCATCCCAAAACTTCAATGCTGCTTCAATTCGGTTGGCTTTACATGAGCCATCAATTAACCTCTTCATATAAGTCCTCTCGAAGTCAAGGAGGTCACGTCCATCACAAGGTTAAAACATTTACCTTCAACAGTGCCACCTGGATCCTCTGTTAAAAAATGTCACCATATGGCTACTTAAATTCTGGAATGCACGGAAATACCGGTGGATTTCAGCCGAATATCACTGCTCTCGTATTCTTCTTCTTTGCTTCTTCGTCTTCTTCTTCACCGCCTTAACCCCTTTCTTCTTCTTCTTCTTCTCTTCTTTGCTTCGTAACTCACTGTTCTATTTCTTTTTTCTTTTCTCTTTTGAAGAGCTCTGTTTCTTATGACTTTCCCAGGAGATAAAAAAGCTTAGTTTTTTCTTTGTGGCTCTCACACCTCTCTGACCAAACACCTATTTTAATACTTACAACATATATCATTTATTTTATTTTTGGGCAAGGCTTGTGTCCAGTGAAAATTTTCACTGGACACAAGCCGGTCGTCTTTATTTTTGAGCTAAGTCACATCTTTTTATTTATTTATTATTTATGAGAAGTTTCATCTATTTAATACCTCTGTCAATAATTCAAGTGTCAAAAACTTATTATTATATTATTATTATTATTATTATTATTATTATATAAAAAAAGGTATGCTTAGCAAATATTAAAAATATAAATAAAAATATTTTAATAATTTTTTAATCACCGAGTCCCGCTGCACCCGCACCCACCTTTTTCAAAAATTACCGAGTACCGCACCCGCACCCACACCCGCACCCGAGTCCCAAAACGCACCCGTGCTTCATAGCTTAAATTCAAGTAAGATTTTCCTCATCAGGTTTTCTTTGGAATTGCATCCTGTGGTTCACCTCTTGATTGCAAAGCCACATCCTCAACAGAGAATTGCTTCCTCACATATTGTGTGATTTGTCAAGAATCCTCCAGGTTACAGCATCTGGGGCCAGCCCATTCCAAGCTTCTTTCATTAATCACAACTTGCATGCACTGTCAATCAAATATTATTATCGAAAATGTTTGGAGAGGACCCCAGGATCAAACAATTCATATAAGAAATGACAAGCTTCATTAAATTTGCACGAGCAACAAAGCCCTTTGAGAAGGGCTGCATAAACACAATTATCATGATACTTTGATGGCCATATGACATCATCCCAAAACTTCAAGGTCTCTTCTATTCGGTTGGCTTTACATAATCCACAATTATTATTGATACTGTCCACCTAGACAGCATCACTTGCTTCTTATCATATCATTTAATACCTTCAAAGCTTCTCCAATCCTCCCCATCTTGCAAAACCCATTTATAACTGTGTTCGAGGTAATGACTTCAGGCTGACACTGGTTTTGAAGCATAAAAACAAGTGTATTCAAAAGCTCAGTTGGGTTATTGATAAGAAAAGCTCTTAAATATATATTGAACATTCTATTTCTGTCCAAACCCTTCTTATTCAGCATATATTGGAGAAGATTCCTTGCCTTTTAGAGGTCTGATTCTTTGCAAAGACCTTCTACTAGAACCTTATATGTATACTCAGATGGTAGGAACCCAAACTCACTTCCTTCCAACAACTGTTATGCCCTCATATGTATTGGTATGATGCTAAATTTGGAAGAAACATCCTCTTCCTCTTATGTAATGTGCTATATGGGGTCAAGAAACAAGTAACCTAGCAATAAGAACATTGCAGTACGCTCGTTGGGGATGAATGAAAAGATATAAAGAGTAGAAGCAGTTATATGTAGAGTGCGTGAATGATGGTGTTGATGTTGAGAGAGTTGGTATCCTCCGAGGTTGAGGCAGTCTAGAAGGTGAAGCACCTCATCGACATTGCAGTCTTTGGCGCAAAGTCTATGAATCTTTTTGGCACAGTATGACCTGTTGATGATGCTGATGTTATCTTCTGGTTTTCGTGGTTCATGTTTTGGTGGTTGGTCAACAGTGTGAGTGAAGAGGTAAGTTTATGGTCTTAAGGATCATTGGTGATGGGGCGATGAGGCAGAACATTTCTCATATGCAGACATTCCTGAACTCTAACACCACCGCAAACCACAAACACCTTCATTCAAGGACATTGATGATCAAACACAATCAGATCAAACTACTTCACAAGGACAACCCAAATATGCTCAAAAACAAAAACCATCCAGATCAAACTATTTCAGCATGGAGTTAGTTTCCAGGATGAACTCGTTGTAGTTGCCATTGCTATTCAATTGAATGCGAAGCCAGGGGAAGCTCTTGCAGTGGCCATGGAGGTTGGTTGAGAGTGGATGGTAGTGGCGAGGGTTTGAAGGGTGTGACTGTGAACAGGGTTTGTTTAGACAGAGAGAAAAGAGATGGGGAATTCGCCTTTCCAACCACTGAAGCCACTACAGAAAGAAAAGAAGCAGAAATTTTAGTACAAGGTCAATCAAAACATAAATGGAAATGGAACTTTAGAGAGAGAGAGAGAGAGAGAGAGAGAGAGAGAGAAATATTACCTGGTTTGTGACTGAGCCAAAAAATCAAACCAAAAATACTCTAATCTGCTTCTCTCTTTGTGTCTCTCTCATTCTACGACAAACCCACACACAACCCCTATCAAAAAACAAAAACAAAAAACTAGACCAACCAAGTGAACTGGGAAAACATCAAGATTGTAAATCACAATTTCCCCATCTGTAGACACATCAAGATTCAATCATTCTGACTAAAAAAAATAGCAAGATATAATAGACCACAGGAACTACCCACACTATCAAAAGACATAACCACATATGAATTAGATATAAGCTTGCCAAAATAGAAAGACTAAAGAAAAACAAGAAAGCAGGACAAATGGACAAGAATTTCAATGGAACTTTCAAACCCTCGTTGAGTGAGACGGAAATTTATAATCCTCGAGGAAACCAAATCCTAAAAAAAAGCATACATTGCCCAATATTAGAAAACAATAGGGAAAATATCCTTATAATTCATATGATTGAAGGAGAGAATAAAGAAAACAATGGGGAAAGAAAAGATAGCTTATCACCAAACTAAACTGCATCACTTAAGCTGCCAACAGCAACAAGAAGCCTTAAGCTGCCAAGCACCAAAAGAAAATTTATGCAAGGTACAAGTAAGGTGGCTAATATAGACAAGCACCCAATAAAACTTCTGAGCTGTGTCCCTACAAGATAAAAGATAATCCAATTATATAATGAAAGAAAAAATACAACAAAATACAATCATAAACTTTATAGAACATGGCACATAATGCTGCCTCAAAAAGCATAACCACATATGAGGTTAAAGACAACAAAAAGAACACTAACAAAAGATACTGTAACACATAAAGCAAGGAAAAATCGCTAGATCAGTACTAAAACTAACCAAAGTGCAACTGTGCAAGACCTGTTCCCACTTCACCAAAACCGTCTTTCAAAAGACTAACCAGAAAATTGTACCTTCAGTGGACCTGGGGATCAATGAAAGATAAGTGCTACTTTCATAAAAACAGATTGCAAGAATCATAAATAACCAATGAAGTACATGACACCAAGAATCAGAGCATAACTACTATCACATCATGCTTAGCCAAAGAAAGAAGCCTCAATTTACGAATTCTACAAAAAATAACAAAAACCAGGTTGTTCATTCCTGATCCGAAATTTCAAGAGTAGAAATTTTCTTGACAACAAACAGTTTTGAAATGTAGACAAATACTGTCCAACGAATTCTCAATTTTTAAAACCAAATGTCCATGATCCATTCATTTGCAAAACTACAACATAAAATTATAAAATAATTACATATAGTCATATACTGCATTTAAAAAAAATGAAATATTAAAGAAAGCATGAAAGAAGGAGCGCCAACATAGTTGCATAAAACATATAAAAATAATTCAAACAAAAAAAATATCTTTCACATGAACACAATACAACTCTAAGGATCTAATCACCAAAAACATAACTATCAGTTGATACAATAGAACCTAAAAGGCCTCTCAAAATAGAAAAAGAAACACCAAATTAATCCTTTATCAGACTGATAGGGTAAGTGAACCATTCAATGCAAAGGAGCATAAATTGTAAACCCAAGCAAGAAATTTATCCATGGGAACAGAGATATTATTAGTTCCCACCACTTTAATCAAATTTACACCATTTGTGGATAATGCTTGTCTTTATAAGGCAATCTCATAGACACATGGTACTTAAGTAAGATCAATCCAACAACATAATGGCATCACTTTCCATGAGACTCCAAATTGATATGCCCACAATCTGGACATGCCCACCAAAAAAAGAAAAGAAAACACAAGTGCCAAACAATGCCACAGTACCTTCAGCATCCAAGAGGAGGTGTTAATGGAGGAAGACAGTGAGGTCATGCTCTATTGAGTTGTCAGATTCCATCACCATAATAAGAAGAATAGGTGCCAACCGAATTGGGAATCACAGAAAGATGGAAGAGCCAGTTGGAAAAAAAAAAAAAAAAAAAAGGTACACACAATTTAAAATAAAATAAAAGAAAAATAAGAAATATCATTTTTGGAAACAACATTGACAAAAGTACAAATAAGACCATTGAAAATCTGGATATTGCTTTTGCAAGTCTGGAAAGAAGCAAATAGTATATCCTCAAAATTATGACCAAGCCTTGGAGAGCTGTTGGTTCATGCTCCATTTTATCCCAACATTAACAGATTCCACTAAAACAATAAAAGAGGCTTAGAACTGGACAGAAAAGAAGTCCATGACATGGGGCACACCTGAAAAAATAGAAAGAAAAAAGGGGCCCAAACAAGCAAAATACAAAAGTATAGGAACTCAAGAAACATCAAATCAGACCACTTAATAGGTAGTATGCCCAAATTTGTGACTAGGCAAGTTATGAGAAACTATTGCATTTATTCTACACTAAAGTATTAATGAGATTTCTCCAGAAAAACGAAAGAGAATCAGCTCTAGAAGGAAATAGCAGTCTAAGACATGCCCATCATAAGGAGGAAAAAAAAGGCCAAAGAAAAAAAAAGGAGACCAAAGATTGCAGGACAATTTTTTTTTTTTTTTAAAGGACAAAATTGCAGTCCAAGACATGCCTGGAAAAAGGAAAAACAAAGAAAAAACAACAAAAAAGGAAATGAACACAGAAACAAATAAGAAAAGCATAAGTATGACATTCACTGACCCATATAAGTTTATAACAGAATTTATGCTATACATTTTGTAACCTTTTACATACTTCTTTCAAATTATTTTCTTTGAATTGCATTTCCCCACAATATCTCTGCAATGCACCCCATTGTGATTATTGTTTTTTTTTTTTTTTTTAAGACTAAAAAAAAATTGGATTATGTGAATATGGCATTTTAGTGGTTGAAATAATGGAACTCATTCTCCATGATCTTAAGAGTCAATGACTCTCTACATTTTTAACTTTCTATGACAAGGAAATCAATCAGCAATAACCTGAGATTACAAATTATGATGCAAATTCTCCACGTAATTCCCAGAAAGCCCAACTCATACCAATCACTACGCATGTGATCTGCCCACACCAGTAAAAGTCATTACTACACACAAATGAGATATAAGCTTATCAAAACAGAATGACCAAAAGTCAAAAAAGAAAGCAGGACAAGGGGACAAGAATTCCAATGGAATTTTCAAACCCTCGTTGAGTGTGACTGGAATTTATAATCCTCAAGAAACCAAATCCTAAGAAATGCATACATGTCAAAAGTATTGGAAAGAATTAGAACAAGTGGAAAATATCCTTATAATTCATTTGATTGTAGGAGAGAATAAAGAAAACAAGGGGAAAAAGAAAGCTTATCAACAAACCAAACTCACCACTTAAGCTGCCTAGCACCAGAAAAATAAATATAAATAAAATAAAAAATAGTAATAATTCCCAGCGAGAATTTTCGTATGCGCCCAGAATTGCAATAGTTGCAATAACAACAAGAAGAACTCTTCCCTACAAGGTAAATCTTGTACTTCATTGGCATTCAAAAACAACTATGTTTGAAGCTGGCTGCTTTTGTCTTATACGAATACCCAATGATGATATGGATGACCTTAGGTTCTTAAAGTAGTAAGAAGTGCAAGTAGACAGCAGTAAAAAAAGGAACCACGACAAAAATGCCAAGTAGCACTGGATTAATTAAAACCGAACAAATGAAGCCTGAAAAACACACAATGCAAGCACCAATTTTTGTTACAATGTATTTTTTTTATTAATTTAACCCATCATTACCAGCCAGCCAACAATAAAATTTATGCTCCTATAGACAAGAATCAAATCGCTCTAGAAAGCCAACTTCACATAAACAAATGCCTTCCTAGAATAGTATAGTATCACATTAGTGGAAACACTATATTAAAAGACCTATAAGCAAAATGTGAAATTTAGGACCAAAAAAAAAACTGAGTTTTCTTATAATTCGCCTACACCAATAAGAGCATTGCCAGATTAAGCTATGAATCTTTTTTTTTTTTTTTTTTTTTTTTTTTTTTTCTCTCTCTCTCTCTCTCTCTCTCTCCTTTTTTCTTTGATGCATTATTTAAAATTTAAAACTGAAAACCATGGAAAACCAGCAAGAAAACCCAGAACCACAACCTCCCTAGCATCTCACACTCTCTCAGACTTATAAATTTTTGAAGAAATCAAGATTTTAGAGGGACGGAGGGTTTGGCTTGTGCATATTGCGTCGTCAGTCGAACGGTTTGTTAAATGCCTGGTCTCCGCTTCTCTCTTTATCCCTCTCTTTTCTGATTTTTTTTTTCTTTTTAATTCTCTTTCCAGATCTAACACTCATACTCTCAGACTCTTACCCTGTGCTGCCTTTTGATTCTACTGGTAATGATGGGAAAGGTCTTTTGTTTAATCCGATATGGGAATTCCATGGTGGCTTTTGATCTCAAAGATGAGAACTTTAGATGTGATTTCATATTGAAGTTGTGGATTCTAAAGAATTACCACAATCATGTGTGGGTTAAGGAGAATTTTTACCAAGAGAAAAAGAAGAAAGAAAGAGACTGTTTTCACGCTTCCAAGAAAAAAAAAGGAAAAAAAATAGAAGAACTAAGGGTATTTAGCGCTGTTTGCTCTGTTAAGTATTAGACAGATGGCTGAATTTGAATTATAAAAGGGGTACCTTAGGAATTGAATCTAAGGTACTGTATCTAAGTTTTGCCATTTGATTTAATATTTCAGAAGTTGTAGAGAAAGAGATGATATGATATGTAGTGATGGAATCATCATGTGAGAGGTTGTGTCATAATTGTTTGTCATCACTTTAAGGCAGATTTTTGGTTAGAAAATGCTTATATTTATTTGGCAGAGGGTGTGAATTACTGCTAGAACAGTTCTTCAGAGTTAAAACATACTAAACTTAAAAAATATTTCATGCCCCAAGGGGTTGCATAATTGGCTAGGGACTATGGCTCATGAAGTGGAGTCACTAGTTCGAATCCCCTCTTCTCCCTCCCCTTTGGGCCAAAGCTTGTTCTTGAGCCTTATTTGAGTTTGAAAATGTGATTTTAGCTTGGTCATTTACTAAATCAGAAGCTTGTCCTAAAGAAAGTCTTAGGTGTTCTGCACCTCAATTTTTTTGCTGCTCTAAGATTGAGTTTGTTCCTTGATTGAATGTTTAAATATCTTGTTAGTGCCCCATTGGTAAAAAAAGAAGTTAAGACTTTTAGGGATGATGACTATTACGGCTGTGTTGCATCTTCCTCTGAAACATGTCTATATCATGTGAAATTTGTGTAAAGAGAATATGTTGAAAATCTATGTTTAAACATGCATGTTCAACAATAAAATTTTGATAGAACCGAAGAGTCGTATGACATGTAATAATAGAAATATGTCTCCATTAGTCATTATTATCAAATAGATAACTAACTTGGTTTTCCTGTTTTTTAACTTAATGTCAGAATAATCATTCTTATCTTAGTGTTCTTTCACTCATTTTTTGTTCATGGTTTTAAAAACCGGACCAAACCAGACCGACTGGTTAGACCGATTCAACTGTGAACTGGACACCAATCTGGTATTACTTGTCCTCAGAAACATTAAAAAAGAAAGTACAACTACTTGATCTAAGTCATGTGAATTTAGTTTTTTTTTTTTTCCTTATGATAATTATGATTAGAAAGAAATAGTAGTTTTAGTTAAATGAGGGAATAATCTTAAAAGTCAATTAATTTTTATTTAACTTGAATTCATTATATATATTATAAACTTTTTCTTTTTATGATTACAATTAAAAATATGTGATGGTCCATTTTGAGAAAAAAAAAAATTAAATCAAAACGAAAAGTGTCATTAAATGTTATGTTTTTAGGATGATTTTGTAGTGGTAATATGTTTACATTTTGCTATTTTTATTTTCTAATTGTAAGATGTGAAAACTCAAATAAATTTTTGTATATTTTTTACCTAGATATTATTAGTAATAAACTTATTATATTTATATTTTATAATTTTAAAATTGTTAACTATTTATTTATGACATTATCGGTTCGACTATTGGTCCAACCCCGGTTGAACCATAAAACCAAGAACCACCTCCCTTTTTGGTTCTTTGACTAGTCCTGTTTTTAAAACTATGATTTTGTTTAGTTTGTTACAATCTATGTAATTAATACTTTTCAATTCATCTATCTGCAGGTTCTCCCGTTTTGATTGGGAGACCATTGAAATGCTTTTCGTTCTTTGGGTTTGATTTCTGGAAATTGTTAACAGAGAAATACTGTCTTCTTTAATTGCATGGCAGCATTAATTACAATAAGATCTACATGATCGATGTTTACAGTACTTTCTTATTTTAGTTGGATTGTTGAAAAAATGTGTGTCAGGGGTTCAGCTTTGTCACTTTATTTGGTTCAATTGCTGAGTCCTGTTGATGAGAAATTCCACACTCACCTGCGGAGGAATGGTGCCAAGAACATAGAAAAAACCCTGGCCACAGTTAATGCCACATTGGACTCCAATTGTGTCATTGAGGTCTTGCATCAACCTAACCAATCTCAAATGGGGCTTAGGTTTTTCATCTGGGCTGGCCTTCAATCCAAATATAGGCATAGTTCATTCATGTATAGCAAAGCTTGTGAATTGCTTCAAATTAATCAAAACCTAGGTGTTGTTGATATTGTTGAGGTTTATAGGGTTGATGGGTATGTGGTTAGTGCTAAGGCATTTAAGGTGGTTTTGAATTTGTGCGAGGAAGCTAGGCTTGCTAATGAGGCTTTGTGGATATTGGGAAAAATGAATGAATTTGGTTTAGAGGCTGATACTACAGCGTATAATGTGGTTATAAGGTTGTTTTGTGAAAAGGGTGATATGGATATGGCTGAAGAGTTGATGAAGAGATGGGTTTTAGTGATATTTATCCTGATATGATCACGTATGTTGCCATGAGTAAAGGGTTTTGTAATGTGGGTAGGTTAGAGGATGCTTGTGGATTGGTTTAGTTTATGAGGGGGAATGGGTGTGTGCCTAATGCTGTGGTGTATTCGACCCTTGATGGGGTTTGTAAACGTGGGAGTATGGAGAGGTTGATATGGAGAAAGAAG
Organism: Quercus suber; assembly: GCF_002906115.3. Taxonomy (NCBI): domain Eukaryota; kingdom Viridiplantae; phylum Streptophyta; class Magnoliopsida; order Fagales; family Fagaceae; genus Quercus; species Quercus suber. The sequence goes on from NW_027070063.1 coordinate 11,988, forward strand.
TTGGAAATTGCAGTCCTAATGTTGTTACATATACATCTGTGACTCAAAGCTTTTTTGAGAAAGGTCAGACAATGGAGGCATTGGAAATTTTGGATATAATGGAAGCTTTTGGGTGTGCTCCTAATTGCGTTATAGGTAGTACTTTGATAAACAGTTTCTGTATGTAGGGGCATGTCTAAAAGGCTTATAAGATGATTGATAAAGTTGTTGCAGGGGGCAATGTTTAATATGGTGATTGCTAAATTTCTCCAATATTGTCTTTCGTAAAATTTCAAGAACTTGAGGCAGAGAAGTTCAATAGGAATATGCTTGCTACTGGGGTGAAACCTGATAGTTTGGCTTGTAGCATTTTGATAAGGGAGCTTTGTTTGGAGGGACGAGTGCTAGATGGTTTTTACTTATCTGATGAAGTTGTGAAGAGTTTTTTACTTCCATTGATTCTGATCTTTATTCTATTCTTTTAGTTGGGCTTTGTCAACAAAGCCATTTGGTAGAGGCTGCAAAGCTTGCAAGGTTAATGCTCAAAAAAGGAATTAGCTTGAAAGCTTCTTATGTTGACAGTACAGCTGAACACCTGAAGAAATTTGAAAATGAGGAGCTAGTTAAGCAGTTGAGTATGATTGAAAAATAGCTTTCTGTCTCGGAGGATCTTGTTTGTTGATTTGAGCAGGTTTAAGATCACAGAGTTCTAAGTCTCTAGTCGTGATGAAACAAGTCGGCAAGTTCAAAGCATATGTAATAATTCTTGGCAGATATGAAAGACCTTGTCTTGTTTCATCTGGCTGTGGAATGTGGAACATCAACGTGAGTGGTGGCACTGTGGCATTCAGCTGAAGTATACAATGCTTGAGGTTCAAATGAAAACAATGCCTTGTTGTTATTAGTTCTCTTCCAGCTTTATGACATTGCCATGGGAAGCCAAGATTGTTTGAAATGTCTTAATTCTTAGAGTGAGCGTTGTTTTATAATGCCTTCACTGTTTAATCATCTGGTTTAAGGTCTGCTAGAGAAACATAATTGACTGGAAAGATGATTCCTAGCCCTCCACGTACTCAGTGATCTCAAAAGGGAAGAAAAGGAGAAGAGCGTAAAACAATTGACACTGGAAACTAAAGAAGTTGGCCAAAGTGAAAAGAGAATGAATCTGCATCAGTGAAACAAAAGTGAATGGATGCTTGTGCTTATAGGGCGTTCTTCAAAAAATAACAAAAGGAGGTTAATGCTTCAGGTAAATGAATTTTCTCTTTGCCCTTCACTTTACTTTTTCATTACTCATTCTTTAAAGTCATGCTCTTTTTTAATCTGGGGAGTAAGTGTACTGTAAATACAAGGCGTTAGTGGAATGAATGCAACAGTTGGAATCTATAATGTTTTGCGGCTATGGTTGTAGGGCGCACGGTTATCTTGGTGGTTATAAATTCCAGTTCTCTTATGATGTTCTATAATAGCAACTTCTGTATTGTTTGCTTGTGTAAAACTATATTGTTACAAGAAAAATGCTGAATAAGTTATTTTGCTCATTTGTAGTTTTTTTCTGCTTGAGTTGTAGTTCATCATGAGGAACATAATAGGCTGGATAAGGGAAGTTCTCCCTGGGAGGGTAGCTGCAATTATGGGGGTGATAAATGCAGTTTATGGAGTGAGTAGGAGCTTAGAGAAGAATCTTTTGGGAGAGCTTTGGTGGGATCAGATTCTAGCATATATAAATTCACAAAGGAAACATTAGAAGATAATAGGAGTGGAATTGTCCAAGTTGCTGGCTAATAGGCTGAGAAGGGTGATTACTGGAATTATCTCTGAGTCTCAAAATGCTTTTGTTCTGGATAGACAAATCCTAGATTCTGTTTTAATTGCTAGTGAGTGTTTGGATAGTAGGCTCAAGGCAAGGATACCTAGGGCTTTATGTAAGTTGGATGTGGAGAAAGCTTTTGATCATGTCAGCTGGGATTTTTTTATGTATATGTTGCAGCGTTGCGGATTCTCTGAGAAATGGAGAAAGTGGATTTTGTTTTGTATCTCCACAGTGAGATTTTCGATTTTGATAAATGGCTCCCCTAAGGATTTCTTTGGGAGCTCGAGGGGGCTGCGCCAAGGAGATCCTCTCTCCCCGCTCTTATTTGCTATTGTTATGGAGGCATTAAGCTGTTTGTTGGATGGTGCGGTTCTGGTTGGACGCATTTCGAGCTTCACTGTTGGTACCAGGTCTAATACCCCCCTCATGGTGACCCACCTACTCTTTGCGGATGACACTTTAATTTTCTGTGATGCTACAGCAAGTCAGAGTGAATATTTGCGGGAGATTTTAGCCTCTTTTGAGTTAGTGTCAGGGTTGCATGTTAATCTAGCTAAGTCAGAATTAGTTCCAGTTGGAGAGCTGACTAACATGGGGAGCTTGTGGCATTGCTGGGTTGTAGACAGTCATCTTTGCCAATAACTTACTTTGGACTGCCTTTAGGTGCTAAATTCAAGGACCAGGCAATTTGGAACTCTATCCTAGAAAGAATGGAGCGAAGGTTAACGAGTTGGAAGCGATTATACTTATCAAAAGGTAGTAAGATTACCTTAATCAAAAGCACTCTCTCAAGTTTGCCAACTTATTTCCTATCTCTCTTCCCTATTCCTGTGGATATTGCTATTCGTATTGAGAGGCTTCAAAGAAATTTTCTTTGGGGTGGGATAGATGAGTCTCCTAAATTCCGACTAGTAAATTGGGCCCAGGTTTGTTCTCCATTGCAGTATGGCGGTTTGGGTATTCAAAATTTGAGAACATTCAATCAAGCTTTGTTGGGGAAATGGTTGTGGAGATATGGAAGAGAGACAACCCATCTCTGGAGGCGGGTTATTGAGGCTAAATATGTGAATGATTGGGGAGGTTGGTGTACAAAAGAAGTCTCTAACCCTTATGCTGTTAGTCTTTGGAGAACAATAAGACAAGGCTAGCTAGCCTTTTTAGAATCCATTCAGTTTGAGGTTAGTGTTGGTGACAGAATTAAATTTTGGCATCATGTGTGGTGTGGGAGCTATACTCTCCGGGAGGCTTTTCCAGAACTCTATAATATTAGTTGTAATAAGGAGTCTTCTATTGCAGATGTTATGCACTTTCCTAACCAGAGGCTTCACTGGGATCTTCTTTTTTCTAGAGCTCCCCAAGATTGGGAAACAGAGCATTTTTACACTTTTCTAGATCTTATCAATTCACTGCCCCTTAATGGTGAAGGTCAGGACAAACTATGCTGGAAACTAACTGGCAATAAGAATTTTAAAGTGAGTGAGTACTATCTCTCTCTTTCCTCTACTCTCGACATTTCTTTCCCTTGAAAGCCTGTGTGGAGTTCAAAGGTCCCTACTAAGGTTGCTTTCTTCTCTTGGACTGCCTCATTAGGTAAGATTTTGACGACTGAAAATTTATGGTATAAGGGTGTCGCTGTTGTAGATTGGTGCTATATGTGTAAAAAGAGTGGAGAATCGGTGAATCATCTTCTTCTTCATTGTCCTATTGCTTATGAATTATGGTCTATGGTGTGGGCTCTATTTGGTCTTCAATGGGTTATGCCGCATGGGGTCTTTGATTTATTTTCGTGTTGGCAAGGGACTTTTGGTGGGCATCGGAGCATTGATTTATGGTGGGCTGTCCCACATTGTGTCCTATAGTGTATTTGGCGAGAACGGAACTCAAGATGTTTCGAAGGGAAGGAACGGTCTATTTCAGTAATTAAATCTCTTCTTCTCCACACCTTGCTAGAGTGGAGTTCTTCCTTTAATCTTTTCCCTTGTTCTAATTTTTTAGAAATGCTTGATCTTTGTAATTTTTGTGTTTGATGTACTGTTTTCCACATACACCCCCGGTGTACCTGGACTTTTAATTAATTCAATTCTGTTATTTATCAAAAAAAAAAAACTTCTGTTTTGTTTGCTTTTGTAAAACTATATTGTTACAAGAAAAATGCTGAATAAGTTATTTTGTTCATTTGTACTTTTTTTGGCTAGAGTCGTAGCTCATCATGGAGAGCATGGTAGGCTGGATAAGGGAAGTTCTCCCTGGGAGGTAGCAGCAATTGTGGGGGTGATAAATGCAGTTTATGGAGGGAGTAGGAACTGAGGGAAGAATCTTTTGGGAGAGCTTTGGTGGGATCAGATTCTAGTGTACATAAATTCACAAAGGAAACATTAGAAGGAACAGGAGTGGAATTGTCCCACCCAAGCCAGAGGCATAGCTCTTCAGAGTGCGGACAAAACTTGCTGGTCTGATGATGGAGATGGTTGGAAGTTTTGCTGAGTGGTGATTCTCCGTCCTCTTATAATGCCATGGCCAAAGAGATGAGTGATGACCCTGGAAGGATATAGGTGGATTGCTTTGTGAAGGAAAGTTGCAAGTACCTTAGTTGATAGGTTCCACAATGAATGGAGGGTCACTTGATGATGACTTGGGAAAATGTCCGAAGTCATACCTCTGAATAGAAAAGAAAGTCAGAAGAAATGGATTCTGATGCTTCTGCAATAATTGCAAGTAAAGAAACCTGCACCCCAATTGCTGTTGCTGTCTCTTCATCGCCATCTGCATGTGAATGAAACAATCTTGTTGAGATAAGTGGCACATGTTTTAAGAGGCAAAGGTGCTTATCTGTTATCCATCTTTTGTTTGTGTGGTAGTTTCCTAAATATTTATGGTAACTGATGTCAATCACTGTGTTTATTGGTATATGCTTGCTATTACTACATGCAAGAGGATAGGATTCTGAATTTCATCTGTCATGTTAGATATTCTTTTTTATAGAACTTTGAAACTTTTATTTATTTATTTTTTTTTTTGAGAAGTAGAACTCTGAAACTTGTGGAAGTTGTCTGATGCTCACTGCCTTCTACCAAATACCAAAAGTCTCTAGTTTCTTTGTTAGTGTATAATTGAGCCAATAGATTGTTGAAAATACTCACTGGTGAAAATTTGAGAAGAGGGTTTTCTGGGGTGTATAGTTAGTTTTTTGGGGGTGTGAAGGTTCCTCTGCGGGTATCCTTTTTTGTTTGGATGGTGGTTAGGGGGAAGATACACTCACTAGTAAAAATTTGAGGAGAAGAGGGTTCTTTTTATTTTTATTTTTATTTTCTTGTGGTTTGGTGTTGTAAGTGCTGATGTAGTGGGGAAACGATGGATCACCTCTGTAGGGGGCTCATTAGTTGTGGAACTTTGCCTTTAGATCATCTAGGGTTTCTTGGGTCTTACTAGACAGGGTCTTACTAGAAAGAGTGCTAGATTTACTAAATGGGTGGAGGAACTAGTTGGGGAAGTATTCGTCTAGTATTTGGAATATGGCACTTAGGGGATCAACTTCTTAACTCGTTTGTAGACACTTTGATTGGTCTCGGGCTTGGGGTCTCACGTCTAGTGAATCCCTCTCCATATTTACATATTCTCTTTTTTTTTTTTTTTTTTCTCTCTCTCTCTCTCTCTCTCTCTCCTTTTTTCTTTGATGCATTATTTAAAATTTAAAACTGAAAACCATGGAAAACCAGCAAGAAAACCCAGAACCACAACCTCCCTAGCATCTCACACTCTCTCAGACTTATAAATTTTTGAAGAAATCAAGATTTTAGAGGGACGGAGGGTTTGGCTTGTGCATATTGCGTCGTCAGTCGAACGGTTTGTTAAATGCCTGGTCTCCGCTTCTCTCTTTATCCCTCTCTTTTCTGATTTTTTTTTTCTTTTTAATTCTCTTTCCAGATCTAACACTCATACTCTCAGACTCTTACCCTGTGCTGCCTTTTGATTCTACTGGTAATGATGGGAAAGGTCTTTTGTTTAATCCGATATGGGAATTCCATGGTGGCTTTTGATCTCAAAGATGAGAACTTTAGATGTGATTTCATATTGAAGTTGTGGATTCTAAAGAATTACCACAATCATGTGTGGGTTAAGGAGAATTTTTACCAAGAGAAAAAGAAGAAAGAAAGAGACTGTTTTCACGCTTCCAAGAAAAAAAAAGGAAAAAAAATAGAAGAACTAAGGGTATTTAGCGCTGTTTGCTCTGTTAAGTATTAGACAGATGGCTGAATTTGAATTATAAAAGGGGTACCTTAGGAATTGAATCTAAGGTACTGTATCTAAGTTTTGCCATTTGATTTAATATTTCAGAAGTTGTAGAGAAAGAGATGATATGATATGTAGTGATGGAATCATCATGTGAGAGGTTGTGTCATAATTGTTTGTCATCACTTTAAGGCAGATTTTTGGTTAGAAAATGCTTATATTTATTTGGCAGAGGGTGTGAATTACTGCTAGAACAGTTCTTCAGAGTTAAAACATACTAAACTTAAAAAATATTTCATGCCCCAAGGGGTTGCATAATTGGCTAGGGACTATGGCTCATGAAGTGGAGTCACTAGTTCGAATCCCCTCTTCTCCCTCCCCTTTGGGCCAAAGCTTGTTCTTGAGCCTTATTTGAGTTTGAAAATGTGATTTTAGCTTGGTCATTTACTAAATCAGAAGCTTGTCCTAAAGAAAGTCTTAGGTGTTCTGCACCTCAATTTTTTTGCTGCTCTAAGATTGAGTTTGTTCCTTGATTGAATGTTTAAATATCTTGTTAGTGCCCCATTGGTAAAAAAAGAAGTTAAGACTTTTAGGGATGATGACTATTACGGCTGTGTTGCATCTTCCTCTGAAACATGTCTATATCATGTGAAATTTGTGTAAAGAGAATATGTTGAAAATCTATGTTTAAACATGCATGTTCAACAATAAAATTTTGATAGAACCGAAGAGTCGTATGACATGTAATAATAGAAATATGTCTCCATTAGTCATTATTATCAAATAGATAACTAACTTGGTTTTCCTGTTTTTTAACTTAATGTCAGAATAATCATTCTTATCTTAGTGTTCTTTCACTCATTTTTTGTTCATGGTTTTAAAAACCGGACCAAACCAGACCGACTGGTTAGACCGATTCAACTGTGAACTGGACACCAATCTGGTATTACTTGTCCTCAGAAACATTAAAAAAGAAAGTACAACTACTTGATCTAAGTCATGTGAATTTAGTTTTTTTTTTTTTCCTTATGATAATTATGATTAGAAAGAAATAGTAGTTTTAGTTAAATGAGGGAATAATCTTAAAAGTCAATTAATTTTTATTTAACTTGAATTCATTATATATATTATAAACTTTTTCTTTTTATGATTACAATTAAAAATATGTGATGGTCCATTTTGAGAAAAAAAAAAATTAAATCAAAACGAAAAGTGTCATTAAATGTTATGTTTTTAGGATGATTTTGTAGTGGTAATATGTTTACATTTTGCTATTTTTATTTTCTAATTGTAAGATGTGAAAACTCAAATAAATTTTTGTATATTTTTTACCTAGATATTATTAGTAATAAACTTATTATATTTATATTTTATAATTTTAAAATTGTTAACTATTTATTTATGACATTATCGGTTCGACTATTGGTCCAACCCCGGTTGAACCATAAAACCAAGAACCACCTCCCTTTTTGGTTCTTTGACTAGTCCTGTTTTTAAAACTATGATTTTGTTTAGTTTGTTACAATCTATGTAATTAATACTTTTCAATTCATCTATCTGCAGGTTCTCCCGTTTTGATTGGGAGACCATTGAAATGCTTTTCGTTCTTTGGGTTTGATTTCTGGAAATTGTTAACAGAGAAATACTGTCTTCTTTAATTGCATGGCAGCATTAATTACAATAAGATCTACATGATCGATGTTTACAGTACTTTCTTATTTTAGTTGGATTTTTGAAAAAATGTGTATCAGGGGTTCAGCTTTGTCACTTTATTTGGTTCAATTGCTGAGTCCTGTTGATGAGAAATTCCACACTCACCTGCGGAGGAATGGTGCCAAGAACATAGAAAAAACCCTGGCCACAGTTAATGCCACATTGGACTCCAATTGTGTCATTGAGGTCTTGCATCAACCTAACCAATCTCAAATGGGGCTTAGGTTTTTCATCTGGGCTGGCCTTCAATCCAAATATAGGCATAGTTCATTCATGTATAGCAAAGCTTGTGAATTGCTTCAAATTAATCAAAACCTAGGTGTTGTTGATATTGTTGAGGTTTATAGGGTTGATGGGTATGTGGTTAGTGCTAAGGCATTTAAGGTGGTTTTGAATTTGTGCGAGGAAGCTAGGCTTGCTAATGAGGCTTTGTGGATATTGGGAAAAATGAATGAATTTGGTTTAGAGGCTGATACTACAGCGTATAATGTGGTTATAAGGTTGTTTTGTGAAAAGGGTGATATGGATATGGCTGAAGAGTTGATGAAGAGATGGGTTTTAGTGATATTTATCCTGATATGATCACGTATGTTGCCATGAGTAAAGGGTTTTGTAATGTGGGTAGGTTAGAGGATGCTTGTGGATTGGTTTAGTTTATGAGGGGGAATGGGTGTGTGCCTAATGCTGTGGTGTATTCGACCCTTGATGGGGTTTGTAAACGTGGGAGTATGGAGAGGTTGATATGGAGAAAGAAGTTGGAAATTGCAGTCCTAATGTTGTTACATATACATCTGTGACTCAAAGCTTTTTTGAGAAAGGTCAGACAATGGAGGCATTGGAAATTTTGGATATAATGGAAGCTTTTGGGTGTGCTCCTAATTGCGTTACAGGTAGTACTTTGATAAACAGTTTCTGTATGTAGGGGCATGTCTAAAAGGCTTATAAGATGATTGATAAAGTTGTTGCAGGGGGCAATGTTTAATATGGTGATTGCTAAATTTCTCCAATATTGTCTTTCGTAAAATTTCAAGAACTTGAGGCAGAGAAGTTCAATAGGAATATGCTTGCTACTGGGGTGAAACCTGATAGTTTGGCTTGTAGCATTTTGATAAGGGAGCTTTGTTTGGAGGGACGAGTGCTAGATGGTTTTTACTTATCTGATGAAGTTGTGAAGATTTTTTTACTTCCATTGATTCTGATCTTTATTCTATTCTTTTAGTTGGGCTTTGTCAACAAAGCCATTTGGTAGAGGCTGCAAAGCTTGCAAGGTTAATGCTCAAAAAAGGAATTAGCTTGAAAGCTTCTTATGTTGACAGTACAGCTGAACACCTGAAGAAATTTGAAAATGAGGAGCTAGTTAAGCAGTTGAGTATGATTGAAAAATAGCTTTCTGTCTCGGAGGATCTTGTTTGTTGATTTGAGCAGGTTTAAGATCACAGAGTTCTAAGTCTCTAGTCGTGATGAAACAAGTCGGCAAGTTCAAAGCATATGTAATAATTCTTGGCAGATATGAAAGACCTTGTCTTGTTTCATCTGGCTGTGGAATGTGGAACATCAACGTGAGTGGTGGCACTGTGGCATTCAGCTGAAGTATACAATGCTTGAGGTTCAAATGAAAACAATGCCTTGCTGTTATTAGTTCTCTTCCAGCTTTATGACATTGCCATGGGAAGCCAAGATTGTTTGAAATGTCTTAATTCTTAGAGTGAGCGTTGTTTTATAATGCCTTCACTTTTTAATCATCTGGTTTAAGGTCTGCTAGAGAAACATAATTGACTGGAAAGATGATTCCTAGCCCTCCACGTACTCAGTGATCTCAAAAGGGAAGAAAAGGAGAAGAGCGTAAAACAATTGACACTGGAAACTAAAGAAGTTGGCCAAAGTGAAAAGAGAATGAATCTGCATCAGTGAAACAAAAGTGAATGGATGCTTGTGCTTATAGGGCGTTCTTCAAAAAATAACAAAAGGAGGTTAATGCTTCAGGTAAATGAATTTTCTCTTTGCCCTTCACTTTACTTTTTCATTACTCATTCTTTAAAGTCATGCTCTTTTTTAATCTGGGGAGTAAGTGTACTGTAAATACAAGGCGTTAGTGGAATGAATGCAACAGTTGGAATCTATAATGTTTTGCGGCTATGGTTGTAGGGCACACGGTTATCTTGGTGGTTATAAATTCCAGTTCTCTTATGATGTTCTATAATAGCAACTTCTGTATTGTTTGCTTGTGTAAAACTATATTGTTACAAGAAAAATGCTGAATAAGTTATTTTGCTCATTTGTAGTTTTTTTCTGCTTGAGTTGTAGTTCATCATGAGGAACATAATAGGCTGGATAAGGGAAGTTCTCCCTGGGAGGGTAGCTGCAATTATGGGGGTGATAAATGCAGTTTATGGAGTGAGTAGGAGCTTAGAGAAGAATCTTTTGGGAGAGCTTTGGTGGGATCAGATTCTAGCATATATAAATTCACAAAGGAAACATTAGAAGATAATAGGAGTGGAATTGTCCAAGTTGCTGGCTAATAGGCTGAGAAGGGTGATTACTGGAATTATCTCTGAGTCTCAAAATGCTTTTGTTCTGGATAGACAAATCCTAGATTCTGTTTTAATTGCTAGTGAGTGTTTGGATAGTAGGCTCAAGGCAAGGATACCTAGGGCTTTATGTAAGTTGGATGTGGAGAAAGCTTTTGATCATGTCAGCTGGGATTTTTTTATGTATATGTTGCAGCGTTGCGGATTCTCTGAGAAATGGAGAAAGTGGATTTTGTTTTGTATCTCCACAGTGAGATTTTCGATTTTGATAAATGGCTCCCCTAAGGATTTCTTTGGGAGCTCGAGGGGGCTGCGCCAAGGAGATCCTCTCTCCCCGCTCTTATTTGCTATTGTTATGGAGGCATTAAGCTGTTTGTTGGATGGTGCGGTTCTGGTTGGACGCATTTCGAGCTTCACTGTTGGTACCAGGTCTAATACCCCCCTCATGGTGACCCACCTACTCTTTGCGGATGACACTTTAATTTTCTGTGATGCTACAGCAAGTCAGAGTGAATATTTGCGGGAGATTTTAGCCTCTTTTGAGTCAGTGTCAGGGTTGCATGTTAATCTGGCTAAGTCAGAATTAGTTCCAGTTGGAGAGGTGACTAACATGGGGGAGCTTGTGGCATTGCTGGGTTGTAGACAGTCATCTTTGCCAATAACTTACTTTGGACTGCCTTTAGGTGCTAAATTCAAGGACCAGGCAATTTGGAACTCTATCCTAGAAAGAATGGAGCGAAGGTTAACGAGTTGGAAGCGATTATACTTATCAAAAGGTAGTAAGATTACCTTAATCAAAAGCACTCTCTCAAGTTTGCCAACTTATTTCCTATCTCTCTTCCCTATTCCTGTGGATATTGCTATTCGTATTGAGAGGCTTCAGAGAAATTTTCTTTGGGGTGGGATAGATGAGTCTCCTAAATTCCGACTAGTAAATTGGGCCCAGGTTTGTTCTCCATTGCAGTATGGCGGTTTGGGTATTCAAAATTTGAGAACATTCAATCAAGCTTTGTTGGGGAAATGGTTGTGGAGATATGGAAGAGAGACAACCCATCTCTGGAGGCGGGTTATTGAGGCTAAATATGTGAATGATTGGGGAGGTTGGTGTACAAAAGAAGTCTCTAACCCTTATGCTGTTAGTCTTTGGAGAACAATAAGACAAGGCTAGCTAGCCTTTTTAGAATCCATTCAGTTTGAGGTTAGTGTTGGTGACAGAATTAAATTTTGGCATCATGTGTGGTGTGGGAGCTATACTCTCCGGGAGGCTTTTCCAGAACTCTATAATATTAGTTGTAATAAGGAGTCTTCTATTGCAGATGTTATGCACTTTCCTAACCAGAGGCTTCACTGGGATCTTCTTTTTTCTAGAGCTCCCCAAGATTGGGAAACAGAGCATTTTTACACTTTTCTAGATCTTATCAATTCACTGCCCCTTAATGGTGAAGGTCAGGACAAACTATGCTGGAAACTAACTGGCAATAAGAATTTTAAAGTGAGTGAGTACTATCTCTCTCTTTCCTCTACTCTCGACATTTCTTTCCCTTGAAAGCCTGTGTGGAGTTCAAAGGTCCCTACTAAGGTTGCTTTCTTCTCTTGGACTGCCTCATTAGGTAAGATTTTGACGACTGAAAATTTATGGTATAAGGGTGTCGCTGTTGTAGATTGGTGCTATATGTGTAAAAAGAGTGGAGAATCGGTGAATCATCTTCTTCTTCATTGTCCTATTGCTTATGAATTATGGTCTATGGTGTGGGCTCTATTTGGTCTTCAATGGGTTATGCCGCATGGGGTCTTTGATTTATTTTCGTGTTGGCAAGGGACTTTTGGTGGGCATCGGAGCATTGATTTATGGTGGGCTGTCCCACATTGTGTTCTATAGTGTATTTGGCGAGAACGGAACTCAAGATGTTTCGAAGGGAAGGAACGGTCTATTTCAGTAATTAAATCTCTTCTTCTCCACACCTTGCTAGAGTGGAGTTCTTCCTTTAATCTTTTCCCTTGTTCTAATTTTTTAGAAATGCTTGATCTTTGTAATTTTTGTGTTTGATGTACTGTTTTCCACATACACCCCCGGTGTACCTGGACTTTTAATTAATTCAATTCTGTTATTTATCAAAAAAAAAAAACTTCTGTTTTGTTTGCTTTTGTAAAACTATATTGTTACAAGAAAAATGCTGAATAAGTTATTTTGTTCATTTGTACTTTTTTTGGCTAGAGTCGTAGCTCATCATGGAGAGCATGGTAGGCTGGATAAGGGAAGTTCTCCCTGGGAGGTAGCAGCAATTGTGGGGGTGATAAATGCAGTTTATGGAGGGAGTAGGAACTGAGGGAAGAATCTTTTGGGAGAGCTTTGGTGGGATCAGATTCTAGTGTACATAAATTCACAAAGGAAACATTAGAAGGAACAGGAGTGGAATTGTCCCACCCAAGCCAGAGGCATAGCTCTGCAGAGTGCGGACAAAACTTGCTGGTCTGATGATGGAGATGGTTGGAAGTTTTGCTGAGTGGTGATTCTCCGTCCTCTTATAATGCCATGGCCAAAGAGATGAGTGATGACCCTGGAAGGATATAGGTGGATTGCTTTGTGAAGGAAAGTTGCAAGTACCTTAGTTGATAGGTTCCACAATGAATGGAGGGTCACTTGATGATGACTTGGGAAAATGTCCGAAGTCATACCTCTGAATAGAAAAGAAAGTCAGAAGAAATGGATTCTGATGCTTCTGCAATAATTGCAAGTAAAGAAACCTGCACCCCAATTGCTGTTGCTGTCTCTTCATCGCCATCTGCATGTGAATGAAACAATCTTGTTGAGATAAGTGGCACATGTTTTAAGAGGCAAAGGTGCTTATCTGTTATCCATCTTTTGTTTGTGTGGTAGTTTCCTAAATATTTATGGTAACTGATGTCAATCACTGTGTTTATTGGTATATGCTTGCTATTACTACATGCAAGAGGATAGGATTCTGAATTTCATCTGTCATGTTAGATATTCTTTTTTATAGAACTTTGAAACTTTTATTTATTTATTTTTTTTTTTGAGAAGTAGAACTCTGAAACTTGTGGAAGTTGTCTGATGCTCACTGCCTTCTACCAAATACCAAAAGTCTCTAGTTTCTTTGTTAGTGTATAATTGAGCCAATAGATTGTTGAAAATACTCACTGGTGAAAATTTGAGAAGAGGGTTTTCTGGGGTGTATAGTTAGTTTTTTGGGGGTGTGAAGGTTCCTCTGCGGGTATCCTTTTTTGTTTGGATGGTGGTTAGGGGGAAGATACACTCACTAGTAAAAATTTGAGGAGAAGAGGGTTCTTTTTATTTTTATTTTTATTTTCTTGTGGTTTGGTGTTGTAAGTGCTGATGTAGTGGGGAAACGATGGATCACCTCTGTAGGGGGCTCATCAGTTGTGGAACTTTGCCTTTAGATCATCTAGGGTTTCTTGGGTCTTACTAGACAGGGTCTTACTAGAAAGAGTGCTAGATTTACTAAATGGGTGGAGGAACTAGTTGGGGAAGTATTCGTCTAGTATTTGGAATATGGCACTTAGGGGATCAACTTCTTAACTCGTTTGTAGACACTTTGATTGGTCTCGGGCTTGGGGTCTCACGTCTAGTGAATCCCTCTCCATATTTACATATTCTCTTTTTTTTTTTTTTTTTTAATCTTCTTCTTCATTGTCCTATTGCTTATGAATTATGGTCTATGGTGTGGGCTCTATTTGGTCTTCAATGGGTTATGCCGCATGGGGTCTTTGATTTATTTTCGTGTTGGCAAGGGACTTTTGGTGGGCATCGGAGCATTGATTTATGGTGGGCTGTCCCACATTGTGTCCTATAGTGTATTTGGCGAGAACGGAACTCAAGATGTTTCGAAGGGAAGGAACGGTCTATTTCAGTAATTAAATCTCTTCTTCTCCACACCTTGCTAGAGTGGAGTTCTTCCTTTAATCTTTTCCCTTGTTCTAATTTTTTAGAAATGCTTGATCTTTGTAATTTTTGTGTTTGATGTACTGTTTTCCACATACACCCCCGGTGTACCTGGACTTTTAATTAATTCAATTCTGTTATTTATCAAAAAAAAAAAACTTCTGTTTTGTTTGCTTTTGTAAAACTATATTGTTACAAGAAAAATGCTGAATAAGTTATTTTGTTCATTTGTACTTTTTTTGGCTAGAGTCGTAGCTCATCATGGAGAGCATGGTAGGCTGGATAAGGGAAGTTCTCCCTGGGAGGTAGCAGCAATTGTGGGGGTGATAAATGCAGTTTATGGAGGGAGTAGGAACTGAGGGAAGAATCTTTTGGGAGAGCTTTGGTGGGATCAGATTCTAGTGTACATAAATTCACAAAGGAAACATTAGAAGGAACAGGAGTGGAATTGTCCCACCCAAGCCAGAGGCATAGCTCTTCAGAGTGCGGACAAAACTTGCTGGTCTGATGATGGAGATGGTTGGAAGTTTTGCTGAGTGGTGATTCTCCGTCCTCTTATAATGCCATGGCCAAAGAGATGAGTGATGACCCTGGAAGGATATAGGTGGATTGCTTTGTGAAGGAAAGTTGCAAGTACCTTAGTTGATAGGTTCCACAATGAATGGAGGGTCACTTGATGATGACTTGGGAAAATGTCCGAAGTCATACCTCTGAATAGAAAAGAAAGTCAGAAGAAATGGATTCTGATGCTTCTGCAATAATTGCAAGTAAAGAAACCTGCACCCCAATTGCTGTTGCTGTCTCTTCATCGCCATCTGCATGTGAATGAAACAATCTTGTTGAGATAAGTGGCACATGTTTTAAGAGGCAAAGGTGCTTATCTGTTATCCATCTTTTGTTTGTGTGGTAGTTTCCTAAATATTTATGGTAACTGATGTCAATCACTGTGTTTATTGGTATATGCTTGCTATTACTACATGCAAGAGGATAGGATTCTGAATTTCATCTGTCATGTTAGATATTCTTTTTTATAGAACTTTGAAACTTTTATTTATTTATTTTTTTTTTTGAGAAGTAGAACTCTGAAACTTGTGGAAGTTGTCTGATGCTCACTGCCTTCTACCAAATACCAAAAGTCTCTAGTTTCTTTGTTAGTGTATAATTGAGCCAATAGATTGTTGAAAATACTCACTGGTGAAAATTTGAGAAGAGGGTTTTCTGGGGTGTATAGTTAGTTTTTTGGGGGTGTGAAGGTTCCTCTGCGGGTATCCTTTTTTGTTTGGATGGTGGTTAGGGGGAAGATACACTCACTAGTAAAAATTTGAGGAGAAGAGGGTTCTTTTTATTTTTATTTTTATTTTCTTGTGGTTTGGTGTTGTAAGTGCTGATGTAGTGGGGAAACGATGGATCACCTCTGTAGGGGGCTCATTAGTTGTGGAACTTTGCCTTTAGATCATCTAGGGTTTCTTGGGTCTTACTAGACAGGGTCTTACTAGAAAGAGTGCTAGATTTACTAAATGGGTGGAGGAACTAGTTGGGGAAGTATTCGTCTAGTATTTGGAATATGGCACTTAGGGGATCAACTTCTTAACTCGTTTGTAGACACTTTGATTGGTCTCGGGCTTGGGGTCTCACGTCTAGTGAATCCCTCTCCATATTTACATATTCTCTTTTTTTTTTTTTTTTTTTTACATAATTTTTTTTTGTATCTTTGCGACTTCTTCGTGATTCTTTGCATGAAGTAGTCCTTTTTTCATTAAAATTTTTCTTAAAAATAAATAAATAATTGAACCAATGAACTTTAGTTTGAATGGCACCTTGTCCCTTTCCTCCCTTGTTAGAGAGCAAAGGTGGAAGGTAAGTTCATGGACTTAAAACAGTCCACTGGAATTGTGTGTAACTTACCAATAAGAATTTGGGAGTGCATACTATAAAATTGGCATTTTAAGCAGTTCTTTGTTGAAGTTTATACATTGTGATATAATTGTGCACTTGGTCCAGAATATATTGCTACAGCTTTGCTCTAGTCATTTGGCAAGCATGTAGTTCAATATTACCCCGGCTATTTTATGCCATTGCATAAAATATATATGTTCTTGTATGATTTTGCTTTTCTTATATCTTGTATATTTTGTAGAGTAGACCATGATTCAAGGGGTCGTGTGACATCTTAATTAATAAACTAAGTTTATTTTCATTTACAGAATAAAATAAGATGGAAAATGTCTATTTAATTTTCATTTTCATTTAGAATTGTAGAAGAAAGGGTTAAGGCACAGAGTTGGACCAGTTGGCTAGGGTATGAGGTTATAGATAAATAGATAGATAGATAGATATTTTAATGGTTATTTGTTAGAGAAAATATGTGGGGTTCCAGGGTTTTGACTGGTAAGAGGAAGAATCTGATGTATGATTATAAGTAGGATCTAAAAAAGATAAACTCTAGCTACCACTCTACATATTTAGGGCTCCAAGTTTGACTAATAAACTAAGGAAAAAGTTAACGAATGCCTTAAGGGTATTAGTTTAGAAAAAAAAAAAAAACTTTTTATGTGAAAAGAAAAAAAATAATTGATTTTTTTTTTTACAACTTTTTATATCTTCCATAAAAAGTGGTATCAAAACTTTCATAAAATGATTAATTTGCGAATGCCTATGTGTACTCTTTAATCTAAAAAACTAATGAGATAATAACTTATAAAAGACTAATTTGGACTTAAAAGTAATGAAAGCCCAAGATACTTGGGATCTCTTAAAAAATTCTAGATGCAAATATACTAACAAGATACCCTCAATTTGCAGTGTTGTTGAAATTACAAATTTCCCCATGAAGACAAAATTGGCCATAACTTTTTAAATGAAAATTCAAACTAAAATTGTTTTTAACCCTTAAGACATATAATTATACCTTTAAAACCACGACTTTAAATTAATGTTAAATCTTGTTGCACATTCCTTATTGCACACTTTTTATGCGCATTATTTGTTAAATCGTGTTTTCAAAACACAATTTCAATTATAATTATGAAAAATAGTGAAAACATGAGTTCACAATTTTAACTGAAATGAAAACATGATTCTAGTTGACGTGGTATTGTGTGCCTGCACACAGTGTACAATTATCAGCACCCTTAACTTAAATTAGATTTCACATGTTGGCCCCATAAAATATTGTCTTGTGTAGACGAATTTGTGAAGTATTAATAACAAACTAATCTTTCCTGGCTGCATCACTTGTCTAGTGCTTAGTGATAGGTTACTACTCTTGGTGCCTTATTTTGTGTTTAATATCTAACGGGCAAAACATTGAAAAAAAGGCAACTCAAACTAGATCGAGAATAGTAAGAAATCACCAATAATGATTTTTTTTTTGGTTGGACTGAACCAATAATGATGTTATATGTTAAACAATCATTGTTAAAAAATAAATTCGACACATTGACTACAGAAGGCAATAATTAAGAAGTACCAAATTACCAAAACATGAACAAATGACAAATTTCAAACTTCAAAAAGTTTTAACTTGTTTGCACACATATCAAATATGGGAAATAGAGAAAGAGTAAGTATAAAAATTATTCAAGAGTAAAGGAAAAAAAATATCAAGTAAAAAGGATAGGCAATAAATTGATAAACCAAAAGAGGATTTGACAATTTCACATTATGTATGCTTTGTTCTCTTAAGTTAAATTTCATCAAGTTTTCATTTGTATTTGCGGCAAAGTTATACTCGAAAGAACAAAATAGCTAGAGGAAAACAATTAAAATGAGCAAAATTTCCTGAATAGTATTTGTGGGGCCAGAAAATCGGGCAGCCTCGGCCCACTTCAATCCAGGCCCAGAGGCCTGCGCCGAGGATGCATGAGGGGTCCGAGGATGAAAGCGCGATGTCCGTCCCCCGAGGAACATATCTGAGGATGACCCCGTCCTCGGACATCCGAGACCTTGGAAGTACGCGGGCACCACTCCACCAAAGGGGGGTCTTCTTGAATATCCGAGGAGGGGAAGGGCAAGTGCCATGCGTCGGCGACGGGAGCACGGTGAAGGAGCAAGTCTTAGGCGAGCTGTCACCTCCACATTGAATGCTCTCAACTAACGTCCTGGCCTCATTAATGAGGACAGGACTCCTGAACAGTGCTTTCTAGGGTGCTGCAACCCACTGAAGGAATGGGGATGCGGCTGATGAGACAGGCTCTGAAGTGGTGACCTGACTGATCAACAAATGGAGGGTTAGGATCAGTTTAGAGAGGTATATAACGTAAGGAGTCTCTCCTGAAAGGGGAGACGATAAGGCGGCCATGCAGCGAGACATAGATGATCTGAAGAGAAAGTTGCATCATGCACAGCGAAAGCGATCCGAGCCCAGCCTTGATTTACCCTCTGACGACGAAAATGATGACAACTACAGGCAAAGGTCAATGACACCCCCGAGTGAAATTTTCTCCCACGGGGATGAGCGCTATCAGAGGCGTAGGTGTGGCAGCCCCACCCCTAGGGGCTTAGGAAGTGACGCCATGAGCAAGGCGCTGGACCGGCTCTCCAGGTCGCCCTTTACGCGTCGCATAGACGAGGCGGTGCTCCCTCGGAGGTTCCAGCAGCCAACCTTCACCATTTACAATGGCAAAACGGACCCCGTGGAGCATGTAAGCTAGTTCAATCAAAGGATGGCCGTTCACTCTAAAAACGAGGCGCTGATGTGCAAAGTCTTCCCGTCCAGCTTGGGGCCTGTGGCAATGAGGTGGTTCAACGACTTGAGGACGAACTCAGTAGACTCGTACAGACAGCTGACCCAGGCCTTTGGTTCCCGTTTTGTCACGAACAGCAAACCTCCTCGGCTCATGAGCGCGTTGCTGTCCCTGACCATGTGCGATGACGAGACCCTTAAGGCTTACTCGGACAAGTATTGGGAGATTTACAAGGAGTTGGATGGCAAGTACGATGATGTCGCCATCAACACGTTCAAGAACGGGCTCCTAATGGGGCACGGCCTGAGGAAGTCCCTAACTGGTAAGCCCGCCACCAGCGTGCGGCAGCTAATGGATCGGATCGACAAATACAAACGGGTAGAGGAAGACTTGCTACAAGGCAAGGGGAAGGAGAAAGCTATCCCTCAGGAGAAGAGGGATTCCAGGTCGGACTGATATAACAACGCCCGTCCAAGAAGAGATTTCATAGGGCAATCTGGGGCGACAAACGCCCAGGCTGTCTGCGCTGTGTTCCGAGAACCGGTGCACAGGGTGCTGGAAAAGATCAAGAATGAACCGTATTTCAGGTGGCCGAATAAGATGTCGGGGAACCCTGAGAAGCGTAACCAGGACTGCTACTGCTAATATCACTAGGACCACGGGCATGCTACGGAGGACTGCAGGAATCTCTGGAACTATCTGGATTAGTTAGTCCGGGAGGGGAGGCTGAAGCATCTCCTGCACCATTCCAGCAGCCAGCATGGCTAGACCTACCAGGAGCCACGGAGGGACACAGCCATGGGGCAGCCCGCTGGAACGATTAATGTGATCTTGGCTGCGCTAGGAAGAACAGGTATGCGCCCCTCGCGGGTGCTGTCCGTGGCCCAGGTGGCCAACGGGAAGTCCCAGTTAGAGCCAAAAAGGGCCAGAAGAGGCTGTCACCCGACCCTGACTTTTTCCGAGGAGGACAAGGACGGAACCACCCAACCCCACGACGACGCTTTGGTGATCGCCCTCAGGATTGGGGGCTATGACGTCAAAAGGGTGATGGTGGACGGTGGCATCGCGGCGGAGGTCATGTACCCCGACCTCTATAAGGGGTTGGGGCTAAAACCCGAGGACTTGTCTCCCTATAGCTCCCCCTTGATGAGCTTCGATGGGAAGCTAGTCATCCCGGAGGGCATAATCAGGTTGCCCATCCAGACTGGCCCGGAAGTAGTGGAGGTGGACTTTATAGTAGTGAACACGTACTCCCCCTACACAGCCATTGTGGGAAGGCCTTGGCTCCACACCTTAGGAGGTGTCGCCTCTTCCTTGCACCAGAAAGTGAAATTCCCGTCTGGAGACCGAATTCTCGAGATCCGAGGGTGCCAGTCAACGGCAAGGCGGTGTATGGTCACGGCCACCTCACGTCCGCAAGATACGGAGCCTTCGGCCACCATGGCCGAGAGCTTATAGTAGCTAACCACCTCGGTGACATTAGCTGACACGGCCGCCAAGGAAGCAAGGCTCGAAAACCTAGAGAAAGTGGTCATCGACGACGACCAGGAGAGGTTCTTTCAGGTCGGAACCCAACTGCCTCCCCGAGAGAAGGAGGAGTTGCTTAAGTTTCTCAAGAGTAACCTGGACGTGTTTGCATGGGACCCCTGCGATGCCTCAGGGATTGACCCATCCTTCATCTGTCACCACCTTAATGTCAACCCCTCGGTGATCCCCAGGAACCAACCACCCCGACGCCCGTCAAAGGAGCACGCGGAGGCAGTTAAGGAAGAGGTCAATAAACTCAAGCGCGCGGGCGCCATTAAAGAGGTATTCTACCCCGAGTGGTTAGCCAACACTGTGGTGGTCAAGAAGAAAAATGGGAAATGGAGGGTTTGCGTAGACTTCACGGACCTGAATAAGGCATGCCCAAAGGACCCCTTCCCAATGCCACGGATAGACCAGCTGGTGGATGCAATTGCGGGCCATCCTCGAATAAGCTTCCTAGACGCCTTTCAAGGCTATCACCAGATCCCATTAGCCTTGGAGGATCAGGAGAAGGCGGTTTTCGTGACGCCCATCAAAAACGACCACTACAAGGTGATGCCATTGGGCTTGAAGAACGCTGGATCTACTTATCAGAGGATGATGACAAGAATGTTCGAGTCGTTGTTGGGCAAGAACATTGAGATCTATGTTGACGATATGGTGGTGAAGAGCAGATTGGTGTCCGAGCACCTGTGGGACCTCGGCTGTATATTCGACATCCTCAGAAAGCACAGGCTACGACTAAATGCATCCAAGTGCTCGTTTGGCGTGGGATCGGGCAAGTTCCTGGGCTACATCATCACCCATCGGGGGATCGAGGTCGACCCTGACCAAATCAGAGCTATCCAAAACCTAAGGCCTCTGCAAAACCCCAAAGAGATCCAGAGGCTTGCTGGGATGATCGCGGCCCTGAATCGATTCATTTCCAGGTCGGCTGACCGATGCAGACCGTTTTACCTCCTGCTCAACAAGTGGAAGGGATTTGAGTGGTCCGAGGAATGCGCCACGGCCTTCCAACAGCTCAAAGATTACCTGGCCTGGCCACCCATCATGTCTAAACTAGAGGCCGACGAGGTCCTATACTCATACATTGCTGTGGTACACCACGCTGTGAGCCTGGTGCTGATACGAGATGACGGTGGCGTCCAAAAACCGGTCTACTACGTTAGCAAGTCATTGTACGAAGCCGAGGTCAAGTACTTACCCTTGGAGAAAGCCATACTTGCCGTGGTCCATGCCATGCGAAAGCTGCCTCATTACTTCCAGGCCCACATGGTGGTCGTCTTAACCCAACTACCCTTGAAGTCCGTACTTCGGGCTGCCGACTACACGAGAAGAATCGCAAAGTGGAATACCATCCTGGGGGCCTTCGACGTTAAATACATGCCTCGGACTGCCATAAAGGGCCAGGTTCTAGCAAACTTGACGGCGGAGTTCGCCGAGCTGACTATAGAAGTGGGAACCGAGGGAAGGATCGCCGATGAGAGGCTAGTGGGAGCGGTCTCTGTCCCGAGGCCACCGTGCTGGAAAGTATATGTTGATGACGCAGCAAACCAAAGAGGGTCGGGAGTAGGACTAGTCTTAGTGTCCCCTGAAGATCATGTCATAGAGAAATCCCTGAGGCTCGGATTCCCGGCCATAAACAACGAGGCCGAGTACGAGGCATTATTGCAAGGTATGGCCATGGTACAGAAGATGGGAGGAAAGTCAGTGGAGATGTTCTCAGACTCAAGACTGGTAGTAGGACAGGTAATGGGAGAAATGGAGGCCCGAGATCCAAGAATGCAAGAATACCTAAGCCAAGTCAAGCGCTTGCAATCGAATTTCGACCCTTTCAGTTTACCTCATATCCCCAGGGGTAGGAACAGCCATGCCGATTCATTAGCCACGCTCGCAACTTCCTCGGCAGATGGTCTACCTTGGACCATACTTGGGGAGCACCTGGAGAGGGTGAGCGAGGTGACGAAGGAAGCGATCCCCATCCTTAGGGTCGGAGTGGGTCCCAGCTGGATGGACCCCATTGTGAGATTCCTCAAAGATGATATCCTGCCCCAAGACAAGTCAGAGGCTGAGAAAGTACGAAGAAAAGCTCCTCAGTTCTGGTTGTCCGAGGATCACAAACTATATAGGCGCTCCTACTCGGGGCCATACCTGCTATGCATCCACCCCGAAGCAGTAGAATTACTGCTCGAAGAGCTGCATGAGGGAATCTGCGGGAGCCACACAGGAGGGAGATCCTTGTCTCACTGAGCCGTCACACAGGGATACTGGTGGCCGGGGATGCAGCAAGAGGCCCAAGATTATGTCAAGAAGTGTGACCAGTGCCAAAGGTTCGCCCCGAATATCCATCAGCCAGGAGGAGTCCTTAATCCCTTGTCCAGTCCGTGGCCGTTCGCCCAATGGGGCTTGGACATTGTAGGACCATTCCCCAGAGCGCCAGGGAATAAGAAGTATCTGTTGGTGGCCACGGACTACTTTACAAAGTGGGTTGAGGTCGAGCCACTGGCCAACATCAAGGACATAGACGCAAAGAAATTCCTTTGGAGGAACATTGTGACACGATTCGGGGTCCCCCACACCCTTGTCTCGAATAATGGACTCCAATTCGATAGCAAGGCCTTCAGGAGGTACTGTCATGAGCTTGGTATCACAAATAGATACTCAACGCCCGCCTACCCTCAGGGAAACGGGCAAGCCGAGGCTGTCAACAAGGTCATTGTCAGCGGGCTTAAGAAGAGACTGGACGACGCCAAAGGGAGATGGGTAGAGGAGCTGCCCCACGTTCTCTGGACATACCGGACCACGCCCCGGCGGTCAACAGGGAAAACACCCTTCGCCTTAACTTATGGTGCCGAGGCGGTGATCCCCCTGGAAACAAGCTTCCCGACGCTAAGGACGAGCTCTTTCACCTCAGGTAGCAATGATGAACTGTTGGGGAGGAGCCTGGACCTGGTAGAAGAACGAGGGGAACGAGCGATGATCCAGCTGGCCTATTACTAACAAAAGCTCAAGCAGGGGTATGATACCAATGTGAGGCTCAGACAACTAACACCGGGGGACCTGGTGTTGAGAAAAATCGTAGGGGCTGCTAAGAACCCTTCTTGGGGAAAGCTGGGACCCAACTGAGAGGGGCCCTACCGAATTACGTCAGTAGCGGGGATAGGTGCATACTACTTAGAAGATCTAGACTAAAAACCTGTACCCCGTTCGTGGAATGTAAATAACCTGAAAATGTATTATTATTAATGAAGGAGCCTTTTTGGATTCAAATGCTTACCCTATTATGACTATGTGTCTCGCGTTCTGATGACAAGACTAAGTGTTAGACAGAACCAAGGCATTGTATGGTCCTCGGACTCAATCCTATGGGGAAACTAACTACTTCAAGGAATCCTAAGTGCTAGACAGAACCAAGGCATTGCATGGTTCTCGGACTCAATCCTACGGGAAAACTAACTACTTCAAGGAATCCTAAGTGCTAGACAGAACCAAGGCATTGCATGGTCCTTGGACTCAATCCTATGGGGAAACTAACTACTTCAAGGAATCCTAAGTGTTAGACAGAACCAAGGCATTGCATGGTCCTCGGACTCAAGCCTATTGGGAAACTAACTACTTCAAAATATCCTAAGTGTTAGACAGAACCAAGGCATTGTATGGTCCTCGGACTCAAGCCTATGGGGAAACTAACTACTTCAAATCGAAACCCTACCTAGCCCTTGAGACATAAGGGGACTGACCACGCATACATTCCTTCCCATTATCATTGTTCCTGACGTAATTGGCCGGGATACAGTTCAAGTTAAATTCATGCAAATAAAAAGAAAAGAGAGGAAGCAGATAGCATGCAAACAAATAAACAACCCAAAATAGATAAGAAGGGAAATTAAACTCCCATTACAATAATGTGTCCATAGAAGTTGCGTGGCAAAAGCCACATTACATAAAAAAAAGGGGAAGGAAGAACAACAAAATAAAATAAAATAAAATAAAATGAAGTAAAAAAAAAAAAGCATGGGAAAGGATCAAATAAACAGTAAAGGCAGGTCGGGCCGAGATGCCAAGGGATCTGCTCCTTCTGCTCAGGCTGGGCAGGGGCAACCTCTGGGTCCTCTGAGCCCTAGCCTAAGGGGACGGCCTGCAGAGGTACGGCGGGAATGGTTGCTTCCTCGGTGGTGGGGATTTGAGCGTCGGAAGGAACCTCCGCTACCTCTTGGGGCGCCTCCTCGCTCGGATCTTCCCTTAGTTCAGCAGCCCCTACCTCCTTAACAACCTCCCCAGCCTCAGCGCCATTAGGGGCGGCCTCGCAGATAGCAGGGGGGTAGTATACGCTCTCCGCCTTCCACAGGTCGGACGAGGCCTCCACCCCAGTTTGTTTGAGGGCCTCAGCCCAGACCTGGGAGCAGTAGCGCCTACATACTCCCAGAACTTGAGCTTTATAAAGAGCCTCTATCTCAGCCACCCCTTCAGCATAGGCTGCAGTCTCTGCCTCCTCCTTGGCAGCTAGGGCCTCCTCCTTGCCAAAATCCGCCTCAACCTTAGCCCGTTGAGCCTCGCCTTTGGCCCACTCTGCCTCCCTCTGGGCCGCCTCGGCTGTAGTCACCTTAGCCTGTAGATCCGCGATCAGATCCCTTGCGATCTGCAGCTGCTCTTTTGCCTCGCCCAGGTGCCTTGTCTACTCCTTGGCCTGGTTCTAGGCACCCTCAAGACCAGACTCTGCGCTGTCGCGAGCCCTGGTCATCGCCTTCAAGTCCTCTCTAGCCTTGGCGAGGTCAGCCTCGGAGTTCTTCAGGGTCCGGGTAGCCTGAAGGCGCCTATCACGCTCCTGGTCGAGGGCCTTCCCTTGGTCGTTGGCCGCTCCCTCCAACCTATAGATAGCCTGGACAGCTTGCCAGAGTAACCAATGCACTATAAGCCCAACTCAAAAAAGAAAAAAGAAAGAGGAGAAAAGGAAAAGAAAGGGTGGAGAGTCGAAATTATAGTTCTTACCATCCCCATATATCGCTTAAGGCTGAGGAAGACCTGCTTGCTCCTCAAAGAGTTCAGCTCGGCCATGTCTGTCGGGAGTAGCAGGCACCTCTCCAGCGCGTCGGTCACATGCGCACCTTCGCCCTCATTGAAGTCTCTGAGGGAGGCGTTATCCCTCAAGGGCTCCCCATGGAGCATCGGGGCTGGGAGCCAGGCCTGAGCCTCGGACGAGGTGTTGACGACCTGCCTGTCCTGGCTCTTGCCGCCTATCTTAATCTGCTTGGATGGCCGCAGAGTGTTGGCCTCCTCCTACGAGGACACTGGCTTATCCTCCATAAGCCTTTTGCCCTTATCCTTCTTTTTCTTGGGGTCGGCAGGCACGGACCCAGAAGGCAGGTTCGTCTGGGAAGGAGGAGGAGGAGGAGGGGGAAGCTTCTGCTGGGCGGAAGTCGACCTAGTCTTGGGAGGAGGGCGAAACTTTTGTTGGGACTTCCCCGGTTGGCGTTCGATCAGGTCCAGCAGGCTGGTGTGGGGTTTCCTTTTGTAACCCATTGTTGGCCGAGGAGGGGCTTCTGAAGCAAGGAGGTCTGCTTCAGACAAACGAGGGTCGCCCAAGTCCCCGGGAGGGTCCTCGGACAGATCGAGCTGGTTGAAAACCTCAATGGCTTCCTCTTCCCGCTCTGGATCCTCCTCGGCAGCCTCGGCGAATACGTGGGAGGAAGAGGGGACGGCTAGAGTGACAGCTTCTGGATTGGAGGGCTCCTCGGGGAATAGAAATCCGTCCTCGGTTACAGTAATTTTCTGAAGCCGAGGATCGTTCGCTCGGATCACGTGCTTCGGAACTGGAAACAATTTCTGGAGAGGAGTATACCCCAAGATTTTGTGGGCGGCTCTAACTTGGTGGTCATCCTCGTTTATAAAGATTGATGCCCTCAGTATCTTCTGCAAATCCTCCCGGTTGACCAGGTGGAAATGGCGCTCAAAGGCGTGCGGGTCTGCAGGGAGAAAACACCACCACATTAGTAAAAAAAAAGAAGAAGGAAAAAGACGAGAACTTGAAACCCCTCCTACTCCCACTGCCCTACCTGGTATTCCCTCCGTTGTTGGGCAGTGAAGGCCATCGTGCCACTCCCCGGACACGATGAGGAAATCCTCGTTCAGCCCTTTGCTAGACTCAGGGAGGCACTGGATGGGCCGTACCCTGTCATCTCTTGTCTTCAGGTAATAGGACTTGCCCTTAAGGAGCTGAAGGTTGTAGCACCAGTTCACGTCATGGTGGGTCAACCTTAGCCCCATCTTCTCGTTCAGGGCGTCTACACAGCCCAAAATCCTAAAGACGTTTATTGTACACTGGGTGGGGGCCAACCGGAAGTGCGTGAGGTAGCCCCTCATCACCGGCCCCATGGGGATCCTCATCCCCCCTTCGACGAAGGCGACAATGGGAATTACCACTTCGCCCTCCTGTCTTTGTAAGAGCCAATCCCCATCCTCACAGTATCTCAGACCTATATTGCTAGGAATCTCATAGTCGGCGATGAATTTCTCCATTTCCTTCTCAGTGTAGACGTATTTCTTAAACCTATCCATCCCAATTGACGCCTAAAGGAACTAAGAAAGAATAAGTGAAGGAGAAGAAGGGGTAAAGAGGAAGAGAGCTCAGAGAGGGATAGAGCGACTTACTGGAAAGAGGAGGAGCTCCTCGGACAGGCTTTTTGTGCTGGTGATGTAAGTGAGAGTGTGGTTGAACTCAGGAAGGACGCACGAGAAATCTTGACTGCAAATAAGAAACAGGAAGAAGCAGTTTGAATGGGTATTTATACCCCAAATCGAAGAGCCACGCGAGTTTTTCCGCCCATAAATGCGAGACAAACCTCTACTGTTGGATTTGTAACGCCTCGTTAGACGTGGGGAGCACGGAGCCGCCTGAATTTAATGAGGGGCACGTTACGCGCTCTGAAACGTCAGCAACGCGCCTTGGGCAGATGGATAGACCCCAGGGCTGACGGGGTGTAAGGCTCGAGTAAGCACGGAGTCGGCCCGAGGATGTCAAAACCCTTCTCCTCGCTCGAGGATGCGTGCATAAAGGTTTTGAGGGGCTATTGTAGGGCTAGAAAATCAGGCAGCCTCGGCCCACTTCAATCCAGGCCCAGAGGCCCGCGCCGAGGATGCATGATGGGTCCGAGGATGAAAGCGCAATGTCCGCCCCTCGAGGAACATATCCGAGGATGACCCCGTCCTCGGACATCTGAGACCTCGGAAGTACGCAGGCACCACTCCACCAAAGGGGGGTCTTCTTGAATATCCGAGGAGGGGAAGGGCAAGTGCTGACGGGAGCACGGTGAAGGAGCAAGTCTTAGGCGAGCTGTCACCTCCACATTGAATGCTCTCAACTAACGTCTTGGCCGCATTAATGATGACAGGACTCCTGAACAGTGTTGTCTTGGGTGCTGCAACCCACCGGAGGAATGGGGATGCAGCTGATGGGATAGGCTCTGAAGTGGTGACCTGATTGATCAACAAATGGAGGGTTAGGATCAGTTTAGAGAGGTATATAACGTAAGGAGTCTCTCCTGAAAGGGGAGACAAAAAAGATCTGCATTAAGGAGGACTGTAGCGACTTGTGTTCTCTAGACCTTTGTAATCAATCTTAAAAGAAAGAAGAAGAAGGCCAATCCTCGGAGGACACGTCCGAGGAGCATCATTGTGCACCCTAATTCCTGTTTAAGTTGATAGACCTTCATGCAACCATGCAAGGCAGTTGTATCCCTTACTAGGGCCTAGTTCTTGAGCCCACTCTCTACAAATTCATTGAAGGGCAAGCTGGGCTTGGGTTCACTCTCTCTGCCTGAAGAAGTGTCCCAAATCTGGTCCCTACAGTATTTTTTAAAGAAAATTTTAGGAGAATAGCATGTGACTGAAGTTATTTAGTTATGTAGATTCTTTTTGGAACTCGAGTTTGACAAATTCAAGTTTTAATCCAAAATTGAGTTTAGCAAAACTCAAATTTCAATTTGTTATACAACGTCAGTTTGCCATGCAACCTAAACTAATTGAAACTCAAGTTTGATAAACTCGATTTTGGGTTGGAACTCGAGTTTGACAAACTCGAGTTCCAGAAAGAGTCTACGTAACTAAATAACTTCGCTCTCATGTTATCCACCTAAAATTTTCCTTAAAAAGTACTATTTAGAAAATTTTTTCCCATAACGCGTCTATAATCTACACACTTGTTTACAATATATGTTTCAAACATTGCTCCTTACACAATTAAAATGAAAAGGTACAAAGCATCAACACATCTGATTTTGATTTATATCTTTATCATTAATAAAAGTTTTAAAAGGTAAAACATATTTACATGATTGCATGGTAGCGGCAGTGCGAGTGCGACAACAATAGTTCCCAATATGACATGCGTCTCAAATGGGGAATTTTCAGGTTCTAACTAACGACTTTAGCAGAATTGCAAATTGAAAGAAATGAGGTTTTATTTTAAAGCTATATATGTTCAATTTTTTGTTCATTTTATGGATTTTGGGCTAACTAAATTTTTTTTTTGGACCAAACAACAAACTCCTTGATCAAAATTATATCATTCATTCTTAATGCATTCGGTCTTTGAGTAAATTATTTTACACAATTTTTATTTGTTTTATTGTTCTTGTTCATAATATCTATTTGTGTTCTTTATGATTAGATATGTTTGTGCTCATATTTACATAATCACAAAAATAAGTTAATTTTCTATGATATATCCAACATAAATAGAGAAAGATTTGAGAATGAAAACTATGAAACAAACTGTAGGGATCGGATTTGGGACACTTCTTCAGGCAGAGAGAGTGGACCCAAGCTCAGCTTGCCCTTCAATGAATTTCTAGAGAGTGGGCTCAAGAACTAGGCTCTAGTAAGGGATACAACTGCCTTGCATGGTTGCATGAAGGTTTATCAACTTAAACAGGAATTAGGGTGCACAATGATGCTCCTCGGACGTGTCCTTCGAGGATTGGCCTTTTTCTTATTTCTTTTAAAATTGATTACAAAGGTCTAGAGAACACAAGTCGCTATAGTCCTCCTTAATGCGGATCTTTTTCGTCCCCCCTTTCAGGAGAGACTCCTTACGTTATATACCTCTCTAAATTGATCCTAACCCTCAATTTGTTGATTAGTCAGGTCACCACTTCAGAGCTCGTCCCATCAGCCGCATCCCCATTCCTCTAGTGGGTTGCAGCACCCAAGACGGCACTGTTCAGGAGTCTTGTCCTCATTAATGTGGCCAGGACGTTAGTTGAGAGCATTAAATGTGGAGGTGACAGCTCGCCTAAGATTGGCTCCTTCACCGTGCTCCCGTCGCTGACGCGTGGCATTTGCTCTTCCCCTCCTCGGATATTCAAGAAGACCTCCCTTTGGTGGAGTGGTGCCCGCGTACTTCTGAGGTCTCGGATGTCCGAGGACGGGGTCATCCTCGGATATGTTCCTCGGGGGGCGGACATCGCGCTTTCATCCTCGGACCCCTTATGCATCCTCGGCGCGGGCCTCTAGGCCTGGATTGAAGTGGGCCGAGGCTACCTGATTTTCTGGCCCCATAATAGCCCCTCAAAACCTTTATGCACGCATCCTCGGGCGGGGGGAAGGGTTTTGACATCCTCGGGCCTACTCCGTGCTTAGTCGAGCGTTACACCCTGTCAGCCCTGGGGTCTATCCATCTGCCCAAGGCGCGTTGCTGATGTTTCGGAGCGCGTAACGTGCCTCTCATTAAATTCAGGTGGCTCTGTGCTCCCCACGTCTAACGAGGCGTTACAAATCCAACGGTGGAGGTTTGTCTCGCATTTATGGGTGGGAAAACTCGCGTGGCTCTTCAATTTGGGGTATAAATACCCATTCGAACTGCTTCTTCCTGTTTCTTATTTGCAGTCAAGATTTCTTGTGCATCTTTCCTGAGTTCAACCACACTCTCACTTACATCTCTAGCACAAAAAGCCTATCTGAGGAGCTCCTCCTCTTTTCAGTAAGTCGCTCTATCCCTCTCTGAGCTCTCTTCCTCTTTACCCCTTCTTCTCCTTCGTCTGTTCTTTCCTAGTTCCTTTAGGCGTCAATTGGGATGAGTAGGTTTAAGAAATACGTCTACACTGAGGAGGAGATGGAGAAATTCATCGTCGACTATGAGATTCCTAGCAATGTAGGTCTGAGATACTGTGAGGATGGGGATTGGCTCTTACAAAGATAGGAGGGCGAAGTGGTAATTCCTATTGTCGCCTTCCTCGAAGGGGGGATGAGGATCCCCATGGGGCCGGTGATGAGGGGCTACCTCACGCACTTCCGGTTGGCCCCTACCCAGTGTGCAATAAACGTCTTTAGGATTTTGGGCTGTGTGGATGCCCTGAACGAGAAGATGGGGCTAAGGTTGACCCACCATGACGTGAACTGGTGCTACAACCTTCAGCTCCTTAAGGGCAAGTCCTATTACCTGAAGACGAGGGATGACAGGGTACGGCTCATCCAGTGCCTCCCTAAGTCCAGCAAGGGGCTGAACGAGGATTTCCTCATCGTGTCCGGGGAGTGGCACGATGGCCTTCACTGCTCAACAACGGAGGGAATACCAGGTGGGGCAGTGAGAGTAGGAGGGGTTTCAAGTTCTCGTCTTTTTCCTTCTTTTTTTTTTTTTTTACTAATGTGGTGGTGTTTTTTCCCTGCAGACCCGCACACCTTTGAGCGCCATTTTCACTTGGTCAACCGGGAGGATTTGCAGAAGGTACTGAGGGCATCAGTCTTTATAAACGAGGACGACCACCAAGTTAGAGCCGCCCACAAAATTTTGGGGTATACTCTTGTCCAGAAATCGTTTCCGGTTCCGAAGCACGTGATCTGAGCGAACGATCCTCGGCTTCAGAAAATTACTGTAACCGAGGACGGATTTCTGTTCCCCGAGGAGCCCTCCGATCCAGAAGTTGTCACTCTAGTCGTTCCCTCTTCCTCTCACGTATTTGCCGAGGCTGCCGAGGAGGATCCAGAGCAGGAAGAGGAAGCGTTTGACGTTTTCAACTAGCTTGATCTGTCCAAGGACTCTCCTAGGGACTTGGGCGACCCTCGTTTGTTCGAAGCAGACCTCCTTGCTTTAGAAGCCCCTCCTCGGCCAATAATGGGTTACTAGAGGAAACCCCACACCAGCCTGCTGGACCTGATCAAAGGCCAGCCGGGGAAGTCCCAACAGAAGCTTCCCCTTCCTCCTCCCAAGACTAGGTCGACTTCCGCCCAGCAGAAGCTTCCCCCTCCTCCTCCTCCTCTTTCCCAGACGAACCTACCTTCTGGGTCCGTGCCTGCGGACCCTAAGAAGAAGAAGGATAAGGGCAAAAGGCTTATGGAGGATAAGCCAGTGTCCTCGCAGGAGGAGGACAACACTCTGCGGCCGTCCAAGCAGATTAAGATAGGCGGCGAGAGCCAGGACAGGCAGGTCGTCAACACCTTGTCCGAGGCTCAGGCTTGGCTCCCAGCCTCAATGCTCCATGGGGAGCCTTTGAGGGATGACGCCTCCCTTAGAGACTTCAATGAGGGTGAAGGTGCGCATGTGGCCGACGCGCAGGAGAGGTGCCTGCTGCTCCCGGCAGACATGGCCGAGCTGAACTCTTTGAGGAGCAAGCAGGTCTTCCTCAGCCTTAAGTGATATATGGGGATGGTAAGAACTATAATTTCGACTCCCTCCCTTTCTTTTCCTTTTTTCTTCTTTCTTTTTTCTTTTTTGAGTTGGGCTTATAGTGCATTGGTTACTCTGGCAGGTTGTCCAGGCTATCTATAGGTTGGAGGGGGCGGCTAACGACCAGGGGAAGGCCCTCGACCAGGAGCGTGATAGGCGCCTTCAGGCTACTCGAACCCTGAAGAACTTCGAGGCTGGCCTTGCCATGGCCAGAGAGGACTTGAAGGCGATGACTAGGGCTCGAGACAGCGCAGAGTCTGGTCTTGAGGGTGCCCAGAACCAGGCCAAGGAGCAGACAAGGCGCCTGGGCGAGGCGGAGGAGCAGCTGCAGATCGCGAGGGATCCGATCGCGGATTTACAGGCTAAGGTGACTGCGGCCGAGGCGGCCCAGAGGGAGGCAGAGTGGGCCAAAGGCGAGGCTCAACGGGCTAAGGTCGAGGCGGATTTTGGCAAGGAGGAGGCGCTGGCTGCTAAGGAGGAGGCCGAGACTGCAGCCTATGCTGAGGGGGTGGCTGAGATAGAGGTTCTTTATAAAGCTCAAGTTCTGGGGGTATGTAGGCGCTACTGCTCCCAGGTTTGGGCTGAGGCCCTCAAACAAGCTGGGGTAGAGGCCTCGTCCGACCTGTGGAAGGCGGAGAGCGTATACTGCCCCCATGCTATCTGCAAAACCGCCCCTGATGGCGCCGAGGCTGGGGAGGTTGTTGAGGAGGTAGGGGCTGCTGAGCTAAAGGAAGATCCGAGCGAGGAGGCGCCCCAAGAGGTAGTGGAGGTTCCTTCCAACGCTCAAATCCCCACCACCGAGGAAGCAGCCATTCCCGCCATACCTCTGCAGGCCGTCCCCTTAGGCCAAGGCTCAGAGGACCCAGAGGTTGCCCCTGCCCAACCTGAGCAGAAGGAGTAGATCCCTTGGCATCTCGGCCTGACCTGCCTTTACTGTTTATTTGATCCTTTCCTATGCTTTTTTTTTTACTTCATTTTATTTTATTTTATTTTGTTGTTCTTCCTTCCCTTTTTTTTTTTTTTTTATGTAATGTGGCTTTTGCCACGCAACTTCTATGGACACATTATTGTAATGGGAGTTTAATTTCCCTTCATATCTATTTTGGGTTGTTTATTTGTTTGCATGCTATCTACTTCCTCTCTTTTCTTTTTATTTGCATGAATTTAACTTGAATTGTATCCCGGCCAATTACGTCAGTAACAATGATAATGGGAAAGAATGTATGCGTGGGTAGTCCCCTTATGTCTCAAGGGCTAGGTAGGGTTTCGATTTGAAGTAGTTAGTTTCCCCATAGGCTTGAGTCTGAGGACCATACAATGCCTTGGTTCTGTCTAACACTTAGGATATTTTGAAGTAGTTAGTTTCCCAATAGGCTTGAGTCCGAGGACCATGCAATACCTTGGTTCTGTCTAACACTTTGGATATTTTGAAGTAGTTAGTTTCCCCATAGGATTGAGTCTGAGGACCATGCAATGCCTTGGTTCTGTCTAACACTTAGGATTCCTTGAAGTAGTTAGTTTCCCCATAGGATTGAGTCCGAGGATCATGCAATGCCTTGGTTCTGTCTAGCACTTAGGATTCCTTGAAGTAGTTAGTTTCCCCATAGGATTGAGTCCGAGGACTATGCAATGCCTTGGTTCTGTCTAACACTTAGGATATTTTGAAGTAGTTAGTTTCCCCATAGGATTGAGTCCGAGGACCATGCAATGCCTTGGTTCTGTCTAGCACTTAGGATTCCTTGAAGTAGTTAGTTTCCCCATAGGATTGAGTTCGAGGACCATGCAATGCCTTGGTTCTGTCTAACACTTAGGATATTTTGAAGTAGTTAGTTTCCCAATAGGCTTGAGTCCGAGGACCATGCAATGCCTTGGTTCTGTCTAACATTTAGTCTTGTCGTCAGAACGCGAGACACATAGTCATAATAGGGTAAACATTTGAATCCAAAAAGGCTCCTTCATTAATAATAATACATTTTCAGGTTATTTACATTCTACGGACGGGGTACAGGTTTTTTGTTTAGATCTTCTAAGTAGTATGCACCTATCCCCGCTACTGACGTAATTCGGTAGGGCCCCTCCCAGTTGGGTCCCAGCTTTCCCCAAGAAGGGTTCTTAGCAGCCCCTACGATTTTTCTCAGCACCAGGTCCCCCGGTGTTAGTGGTCTGAGCCTCACATTGGTATCATACCCCTGCTTGAGCTTTTGTTGGTAATAGGCCAGCTGGATCATCGCTCGTTCCCCTCGTTCTTCTACCAGGTCCAGGCTCCTCCCTAGCAGTTCATCATTGCTGCTTGGGGTGAAAGAGCTCGTCCTTAGCGTCGGGAAGCTTGTTTCCAGGGGGATCACCGCCTCGGCACCATAAGTTAAGGCGAAGGGTGTTTTCCCCGTTGATCGCCGGGGCGTGGTCCGGTATGTCTAGAGAACGTGGGGCAACTCTTCTACCCATCTCCCTTTGGCGTCGTCTAGTCTCTTCTTAAGCCCGCTGACGATGACCTTGTTAACGGCCTCGGCTTGCCCGTTTCCCTAAGGGTAGGCGGGCGTTGAGTATCTATTTGTGATACCAAGCTCATGACAGTACCTCCTGAAGGCCTAGCTATCGAATTGGAGTCCATTATCCGAGACAAGGGTGTGGGGGACCTCGAATCGTGTCACAATGTTCCTCAAAAGGAATTTCTTTGCGTCTACATCCCTGATGTTGGCCAGTGGCTCGGCCTCGACCCACTTTGTAAAGTAGTCCGTGGCCACCAACAGATACTTCTTATTCCCTGGCGCTCTGGGGAATGGTCCTACAATGTCCAAGCCCCATTGGACGAACGGCCACGGACTGGACAAGGGATTAAGGACTCTTCCTGGCTGATGGATATTCGGGGCGAACCTTTGGCACTGGTTACACTTCTTGACATAATCCTGGGCCTCTTGCTGCATCCCCGGCCACCAGTATCCCTGTGTGACGGATCGGTGAAACAAGGATCTCCCTCCTGTGTGGCTCCCGCAAATTCCCTCATGCAGCTCTTCGAGCAGTAATTCTGCTGCTTCGGGGTGGACGCATAGCAGGTATGGCCCCGAGTAGGAGCGCCTGTATAGTTTGTGATCTTGGGACAACCAGAACCGAGGAGCTTTTCTTCGTACTTTCTCAGCCTTTGACTTGTCTTGGGGCAGGATATCATCTTTGAGGAATCTCACAATGGGGTCCATCCAGCTGGGACCCACTCTGACCCTAAGGATAGGGATCGCTTCCTTCGTCACCTCGCTCACCCTTTCCAGGTGCTCTGCAAGTTTGGTCCGAGGTAGACTGTCTGCCGAGGAAGTTACGAGCGTGGCTAATGAATCGGCATGGCTGTTCCCACCCCTGGGGATATGAGACAGATTGAAAGGGTCGAAATTCGATTGCAAGCGCTTGACTTGGCTTAGGTATTCTTGCATTCTCGGATCTCGGGCCTCCATTTCTCCCGTTACTTGTCATACTACCAGTCTCGAGTCTGAAAACATCTCCACTGACTTTCCTCCCATCTTTTGTACCATGGCCATACCTTGCAATAATGCCTCGTACTCGGCCTTGTTGTTTGTGGCCGGGAGTCCGAGCCTCAGGAATTTCTCTATGACATGATCTTCAGGGGACACTAAGACTAGTCCTACTCCCGACTCTCTTTGGTTTGCCGCACCATCAACATATACTTTCCAGCACGGTGGCCTCGGGATAAAGACCACTCCCACTGGCCTCTCATCCGCAATCCTTCCCTCGGTTCCCACTTCTATAGTCGGCTCGGCGAACTTCGCCGTCAAGTCTGCTAGAACTTGGCCCTTTATGGCAGTCCGAGGCATGTATTTAACGGCGAAGGCCCCCAGGATGGTATTCCACTATGCGATTCTTCCCGTGTAGTCGGCGGCCCGAAGTACGGACTTCAAGGGTAGTTGGGTTAAGACGATCACCGTGTGGGCCTGGAAGTAATGAGGCAGCTTTCGCGTGGCATGGACCACGGCACGTATGGCTTTCTCCAAGGGTAAGTACTTGACCTCGGCTTCGTGCAATGACTTGCTAACGTAGTAGACCGGTTTTTGGACGCCACCGTCATCTCGTATCAGCATCAGGCTCAAAGCGTGGTGCACCACAGCAATGTATGCGTATAGGACCTCGTCGGCCTTTGGTTTAGACATGATGGGAGGTCGGGCCAGGTAATCTTTGAGCTATTGGAAGGCCGTGGCGCATTGCTCGGACCACTCAAATCCCTTCCACTTGTTGAGCAGGAGGTAGAACGGTCTGCATCAGTTAGTCGACCTGGAAATGAATCGATTCAGGGCCGCGATCATCCCAGCAAGCCTCTGGATCTCTTTGGGGTTTTGCGGAGGCCTTAGGTTTTGAATAGCTCTGATTTGGTTGGGGTCGTCCTCGATCCCCCGGTGGGTGATGATGTAGCCCAGGAACTTGCCCGATCCCACGCTAAACGAGCACTTAGATGCATTTAGTCGCAGCCTGTGCTTTCTGAGGACGTCGAATATACAGCCGAGGTCCCGCAGGTGCTCGGACACCAATCTGCTCTTCACCACAATATCGTCAACATAGATCTCAATGTTCTTGCCCAACAACGGCTCGAACATTCTTGTCATCATCTTTTGATAAGTAGATCCAGCGTTCTTCAAGCTGAATGACATCACCTTGTAGTGGTAGTTTCCGATGGGCGTCACGAAGGCCGTCTTCTCCTGATCCTCCAAGGCTAATGGGATCTGGTGATAGCCTTGAAAGGCGTTTAGGAAGCTCATCCGAGGATGGCCCGCGGTTGTATCCACCAGCTGGTCTATCCGTGGCATTGGGAAGGGGTCTTTTGGGCATGCCTTATTCAGGTCCGTGAAGTCTACGCAAACCCTCAATTTCCCACTTTTCTTCTTGACCACCACAGTGTTGGCTAATCACTCGGGGTAGAATACCTCTTTAATGGCGCCCGCGCGCTGAGTTTATTGACCTCTTCCTTAACTGCCACGACGTGCTCCTTTGACGGGCGTCGGGGTGGTTGCTTCCTAGGGATCACCGAGGGGTTGACGTTAAGGCAGTGACAGATGAAGGATGGGTCAATCCTTGGGGCATCGCAGGGGTCCCATGCAAACACGTCTAGGTTACTCTTGAGAAACTTAAGCAACTCCTCCTTCTCTCGGGGAGGCAGTTGGGTTCCGACCTGAAAGAACCTCTCTTGGTTGTCGTCGATGACCACTTTCTCTAGGTTTTCGAGCCTTGCTTCCTCGGTGGCTGTGTCAGCTGGTGTCACTGAGGTGGTTAGTTGCTATAAGCTCTCGGCCATGGTGGCCGAGGGCTCCGTATCTTGCGGACGTGAGGTGGCCATGACCATACACTGCCTTGCCGTTGACCGGCACCCTCGGATCTCAAGGATTCGGTCTCCAGACTGGAATTTCACTTTCTGGTGCAAGGAAGAGGCTATACCTCCTAAGGTGTGGAGCCAAGGCCTTCCCACAATGGCTGTGTAGGGGGAGTACATGTTCACCACTATAAAGTCCACCTCCACTACTTCCGGGCCAGTCTGGATGGGCAGGTTGATCATGCCCTCCGGGATGACTAGCTTTCCATCGAAGCTGATGAAGGGGGAGCTATAGGGCGACAAGTCCTCGGGTTTTAGCCCTAGCCCCTTATAGAGGTCGGGGTACATGACCTCCGCCATGCTACCACAGTCCACCATCACCCTTTTGACGTCATAGCCCCCAATCCTGACGGTGATCACCAAAGCGTCGTCGTGGGGTTGGGTGGTTCCATCCTTGTCCTCCTCGGAAAAAGTTAGGGTCGGGTGACAGCCTCTTCTGGCCCTCTTTGGCTCTGACTGGGACTCCCCGTTGGCCACTTGGGCCACGGAAAGCACCCGCGAGGGGCGCATGCCTGTTCTTCCTGGCGCAGCCAAGATCACATTAATCGTTCCAGCGGGCTGCCCCATGGCTGTGTCCCTCCGTGGCTCTTGGTAGGTCTGGCCATGCTGGCTGCTGGAATGGTGCAGTAGATGCTTAAGCCTCGCCTCCCGGACTAACTGATCCAGATAGTTCCAGAAATTCTTGCAGTCCTCTGTAGCATGCTTGTGGTCCTGGTGATATTGGCAGTAGCGGTCCTGGTTACGCTTCTTAGGGTTCCCTGACATCTTATTCAGCCACCTGAAATACGGTTCGTTCTTGATCTTTTCCAGCACTTTGTGCACCGGTTCTCGGAACACAGCGCCGATAGCGTGGGCGTTTGTCGCCCCAAATTGCCCTATGAAATCTCTTCTTGGACGGGCGTTGTTATATCAGTCCGACCTGGAATCCCTCTTCTCCTGAGGGATAGCTTTCTCCTTCCCCTTGCCTTGTAGCAAGTCTTCCTCCACCCGTTTGTATTTGTTGATCCGGTCCATTAGCTGCCGCACGCTGGTGGCGGGCTTACCAGTTAGGGACTTCCTCAGGCCGTGCCCCATGAGGAGCCCGTTCTTGAACGTGTTGATGGCGACATCATCGTACTTGCCGTCCAACTCGTTGTAAATCTCCCAATACTTGTCTGAGTAAGCCTTAAGGGTCTGGTCATCGCCCATGGTCAGGGACAGCAATGCACTTATGGGCCGAGGAGGTCTGCTGTTCGTGACAAAACGGAACCAAAGGCCTGGGTCAGCTGTCTGTACGAGTCTACTGAGTTCGTTCTCAAGCCGTTGAACCACCTCATTGCCACAGGCCCCAAGCTGGGCGGGAAGACTTTGCACATCAGCGCCTTGTTTTTAGAGTGAACGGCCATCCTCTGATTGAACTGGCTTACATGCTCCACGGGGTTCGTTTTGCCATTGTAAACGGTGAAGGTTGGCTGCTGGAACCTCCGAGGGAGCATCGCCTCGTCTATGCGACGCGTAAAGGGCGACCTAGAGAGCCGGTCCAGTGCCTTGCTCATGGCGTCACTTTCTAAGCCCCTAGGGGTGGGGCTGCCACGCCTACGCCTCTGATAGCGCTCATCCCCGTGGGAGAAAACTTCACTCGGGGGTGTCGTCGACCTTTGCCTGTAGTAGTCATCATTTTCGTCGCCAGAGGGTAAGTCAAGGCCGGGCTCGGATCGCTTTCGCTGTGCATGGTGCAACTTTCTCTTCAGATCATCTATCTCTCGCTGTATGGCCGCCTTATCGTCCTGCCTCTGAGAGGTGTGACTCTTATCCCCTCGCGGTCTCGCGGCTGGGTCGTTATCGCCTCCCTAGGGCGCGTGGCCACTTCTATGCGTGTGGCTTCTGCTAGTCTGCGAGGTGTGCACGCTTCCTTTTTGGAATCGCCCGTTCTCCTCGTTCTGGTCGTGCCCCGTGTCGCCATAGTCATTCGGACGTTGGGGTCTAGCTGGTTCGTGTCGACGGGAACTCCCATGGTGAGTTTCTAACCTTACCATGCCTAGCTGTTGTCCTTACTGACGCACGAGTTCATCCCCACAGACGGCGCCAATTGTAGGGATCGGATTTGGGACACTTCTTCAGGCAGAGAGAGTGGACCCAAGCCCAGCTTGCCCTTCAATGAATTTGTAGAGAGTGGGCTCAAGAACTAGGCCCTAGTAAGGGATACAACTGCCTTGCATGGTTGCATGAAGGTTTATCAACTTAAACAGGAATTAGGGTGCACAATAATGCTCCTCGGACGTGTCCTCCGAGGATTGGCCTTCTTCTTATTTCTTTTAAGATTGATTACAAAGGTCTAGAGAGCACAAGTCGCTACAGTCCTCCTTAATGCGGATCTTTTTCGTTCCCCCTTTCGGGAGAGACTCCTTACGTTATATACCTCTCTAAACTGATTCTAACCCTCCATTTGTTGATCAGTCAGGTCACCACTTCAGAGCCTGTCCCATCAGCCGCATCCCCATTCCTCTAGTGGGTTGCAGCACCCAAGATAGCACTGTTCAGGAGTCCTGTCCTCATTAATGTGGTTAGGACGTTAGTTGAGAGCATTAAATGTGGAGGTGATAGCTCGCCTAAGACTGGCTCCTTCATCGTGCTCCCGTCGCCGACGCGTGGCACTTGCCCTTCCCCTCCTCGGATATTCAAGAAGACCCCCCTTTGGTGGAGTGGTGCCCACGTACTTCCGAGGTCTCGGATGTTCGAGGACGGGGTCATCCTCGGATATGTTCCTCGGAGGGCGGACATCGCGCTTTCATCCTCGGACCTCTCATGCATCCTCGGCGCAGGCCTCTGGGCCTGGATTGAAGTGCGCCGAGACTGTCTGATTTTCTGGCCCCACACAAATAATGGTGATTTTTTACCCTTCACTAAAAGTTAAGAGCATCTTCAACAAAATCTTCAAATTTTTGTACTGTTTGAAGAGTAAACAATTACATTTATCTTTTACTTATTTACTTTTTTAAATACACTTTTTAACAAACTCTCTATCATTTCTTTATTCCATTTAAATATTATTTTTTCATTCTTTCTTTATTCTTATTTTAATCTTTCTTTATTCTTCCTCTGTTTTTTCCCAACAACTATATTTTCCAAATTCTTTAGCTATATTTTAAATTATCAATTACACTTTCAATTTTAGTATTTGAAGAAAAGCCCATTTAATCTTAATTTAAGAGATTTTTATTCTTATTATTCATTAACTTATAATTAATTTCCTTAACAAAACACATACTATACTTATCAATTATCATTAAAAAAGTCAACCACACGTTTTAGACCATTCCTTTCTTCCGTTTTTTTTTTTTTTTTGGTTTTCTTTGTTTGTTTCTCTTTTCAGCTGTTGTTGAGAGATGCCAGACCATTCCTTTTTTTTCCTTATTGTCAACCTATAATTAATTTTCTTTAAACAATACCATACTTATCAAAAACAAAAGTCAGAACACGTTCAGACCAATCCTTTTTTTCTCCAAACCGCTCCCTTTTTCCTTTTGGTTTCATTATCTTCAAACACACACAGACACGTATAGAGAGAAAGGAAAAATTGCCCCTGCTCCATCGCATTGCCACCACTGCATCTTCACTACCGCTCCTCCTCCTTATTGCTGAGTGCATGCGGCCAGGGGTTAGATTGGCTTCTATTTTTTTTCCTTATTCTTGATCAGTTGTTGTTTCTGATTTTAGATTTGTCAGATTGGCTTTTTTTTTTTTTTTTGATAAGTGACTCTTTCTCTGTGATTTCAGGGTAGATAAAGCTCAACAAGCCCACCAAAAAAAAGTTTAATAATAAAGAGCGAAAGATGAAAAATAAAAATAAAAATTATGGTTATAGCTCCCTTAATATAATTCACATAAACCATTGATAAAAAGAACCTAAGTTTCACAGATTAAAATCAGAACTTATAGCAAAAAAATGAAAGAAAGCTATTTGAATATTTTCCAAGAAGCCAAAAAGAAAAATTATGTTCTATTTTTTTTTTTTTTGGTTCTTGATCTGTTGTTGTTGTTCTGATTTTAGATTTGTTGTTTAAATTAAATTGGTTTAATGAGAACAAGAATTGTTATGCGAGAAGAAACAAAGAGAGAGTGTGAGACCCAAAAACAAATCAAAGAAGAAAGAGAAAGAAGTGATAAAATATTAAGTGCTGGAATTTTTTAATGAAAAAAATCGGTTGCTAATCTAGCGTAGTCCATCAGACTTGATGATCTACTGTTAATGATTTTTTTTTTGTTTTGTTTTGTTTTTTTTTTGAGTTTTAGAAAGATTGTTAGAGCATTACCATTAGGTCTTTTATAAAAAATGCTATTTTGACACACTAAAAACCGATTATATTATTTTGACATACCATTTTACAATTTACCATTGAATGTTCAAAATGTGTGTAAAATACTCTTGAACGTTTAGACTCCCAAATTACAAATTACCAATTCAAGCTTATTAACAAACAATGTACGTGCAGAAAATGTAAATAAGCTAAATCAGAATTGATAATATAATCTAAACCAAATAAAATCACATCCACAGTAGAAATTAAATGGCAAAGATTAAGGGAAGAGAGATGCAAATACAAAGACAACACAGCGATGTGTTATTGAAGAGGAAACTGAAGTCCTCGGTGTAAAATCTCTCCGCCACCTTCCAAGCAGTCAATAATCCACTAAAGAATGAAGTTGGGATACATGAACAGTGAAAGACCCTCAAAGCCTAATCTACCCAGTGTACCTAAGCCCTCCAAGCTTCTTGCTCCAACAAGGTTACGCCGAACTTTTGTCTTCTTTAACTTGCCGGATTCCGCTATAGCCCATAGCATCAACCAATATCCATTGGTCCCTTCGTAACTATTTCCTAAGCACAAAAAAGTCTTTTCACAGGTATGGGTATGGTGAGAAAAATATTTGGCTAAGTGTACCTCTTAAGAATGTAACAATGGAGTGGGTGAGAGTAGAGGAATTTGAAGAAACAAAGTTGAAGATTGTAGATGAGTTAATCTTGTTTTTTTCCAGGGTTTCTCTCTCAAAATTCTATCTAGAAGCTCTTTACATTTCGTGGGTATAAGAGGTATTTAAACTAGAGTGAGAATGGAATGCAAAGAGTCAGTTTTTCCAAAACAGAGTGGACTAGTGACTTGGCCTCGCGACTTGATTGAGTCGCGAGTTCAAGCCGCAAACTAACTGAATGGCCAGTTTGGACTTTTTGTCTTGTAGTGCTCCAGTTGGCGTAACTGTTCAGTTCCTTTGCATACTCCACACATGTGCCACTTTTGGCGACTTGCAAGCCGCGAGATCCAGTCATGAGCCACTTGCTGAGTGCAAAATCTTGAGTTTTTCTTCATGCTCTTACACACACTACCCTTACATGATTCCCACCTAAATACAGGATTTCTAAATACTGAAATATAAGTAAATTTGGCACGGAATAAAGCCAACAAGATGATTGATTAAATTCAACCTTACAACCATTTATCACATCTTCTATTCTTTGATTCTAAACATTAAAATAATATATCCACACATTAAAATAATATTTAACTAAAATTGCTACCAAATCTATAGCAATCGTAGACCCACCTTCAACAACACCTCCACCAAGCACCATCTTTAACCACCAAACACAATAACTGGCCGAACCCATCGATCACAGCAAACAAAATCACCTACCAAACCCACAAAGCCAAACCTATCATCGGCTAAACCCATTTTCAAGCTCACACCGCCAAGCACCACCTTCAACTCCCAAATCCACCAACCATTGGTCATTGTTAAAACCCATCTACCACCATCGATGAACCTAAGAGAGAGGCAATCTTAGCTGTTCACCATCATGGCAAACCTAACAAATCAAGCTAATTAGTCACCATTATCATACAACTA
The DNA here is from genome assembly GCF_002906115.3 of Quercus suber. Taxonomy (NCBI): domain Eukaryota; kingdom Viridiplantae; phylum Streptophyta; class Magnoliopsida; order Fagales; family Fagaceae; genus Quercus; species Quercus suber. The sequence continues at coordinate 55,292 of NW_027070063.1, forward strand.
TGAACCCACAACCCAATTTCAACCTAAAGAGAGAGATCAGAAATCAGAAGCACCCCCCATTCACCAACTTCTCTGCCCGGTTCTACGAATTCGACACTGCCGTTGATTTCAACTAAGTCGCAGTTGCCTTTCCTCCTTTCTTGGCAGCCGCCATTGCCTTCTTCTGGGCTGCCTTCTTCTTGCTCGTGTTCGATTGTGAGAAGAGGAAGAACATGGGTTGGGAGAGAGAGACAGATTCTAAGGAGAGAGAGAAAAAATCAAATAAAGAAGTGAGAGGAGAGAGAAAAGTCGAATAAAATATCATTTTTTTGGTTTGACATTTGTGTCCGTACTGTTCCAAATTTGGAACAGTATGGACACAAATGTCAAATATTTGGCACATTTGAAACACCTGCTGTGAGGTATTTTTTGGTATTTAGTGTACCAAATGCCAAATATTTGACATTTGGCATACTTGATGGTAATGCTCTTAGAGTCCTTTTTTATGATTTCACTTTCTATTGTAGGAAGTATTTTTATTATGGCCTACAAGTTCTACTTTTAATTTTATTAGTAGATCGGATACAGAGTAACCCCTTTTTCACGTCCAAAAGTCCTTACGTGCTTTTAAAAAGTCCAAAAGTCCTTCTGTGCTCTTAAAAAGTTGCAAGTGTCAGGCTCATATAGATGAAAAGTCTTTGGAGGGGAGCACTTCAGTCAAAATTCAGACCATTTTTTGTAAGTGTCAAGCTCACAGAGACGAAAAGTCTATGGAGGGGAACACTTCAGTCTGAATATTTAGACCATTTTTCGTAAGTGTCAGGCTCACATAGACGAAAAGTCTATGGAGGGGAACACTTCAGTCAAAATTCAGACAATTTTTCTACAATAATATATGTGAAGTTTTGGTTCCACAAATTAGTGCATAATTTTATCCACAATTCGTCCATGTGACAAGTTGTAGTTAGCGAAAGGGTGAGGGGGAAGACAAGCTCCCGGCCAAGAGCTTGATAGATAGCGCAGAGTGTATATATTCCATAGTCCCTGACATAATCTTTCAAGAAATTAAAGGCATTCCCATTGCAGCAAATCCTTCCCATGTAGACAAGCTCATTTGGGCTTTCTCTAAAGATGGCTCCTTCTCCCTAAATTCTGCATATCTCATAGCTAAAGGGTTTAATCTTTTGAACTCCGACACTAGCCCTCATCAATGGGTGTGGAAAGCGCATACATCCCCTAGAATAAAATTTTTTATTTGGTTATGCACTCATCGCAACGTACCTACCAAGGAAGTTCTTAGTTCAAGAGGGTTAAACCTTGACCGGATGTGTGAGTTATGTAATGAAGGGGCTGAATCTATCATTCATACACTTAGAGCATCCACACTAGATGTGCTAAATGTGCCAAATGCCAAATATTTGGCACATTTAGCACACCAAACACCAAACAACCTCATTTATCAGATGTTCTAAATCTTATAATTTTTGCAACATTGAACAGTAACGTTACAAATATACCATGGTACGGACAAAATGTTGCATATGCGTTTATTATTTTTTATTCGACTTTTCTCTCTCCTCACGATTTGTCCCTCTCTCCCAACCGGTGCTCTTTCCTCTTTAGATCAGATTCCCAGCTCCTCTCCCTCAATCTCAAACGTCTTTCTCTCTCTTTGCACCTCAAATCAAACCCAAAAATCTTAGGTGATGTTGTTGCTGTTGATGATGATAATGGGGTAGAGATAATATATTATTTTAATGGGTAGTAAATATTATTTTAATGTATAGAATTGAAATATAGAACATCTGATAAATGGTATGTTGTAAAATGATGTGGTAAAATAATAAAGTAGGCTTTTGATGTGGTAAAATGACAAAATTTTTGCCACGGCTGCTACGGATGCTCTTAGGGACTATAAGGTTGCTAAAGCGGTGTGGAAAGAGCTGGGTTTTGAGGAGAATAACCAAGGTTTTTTTGGATTGAATTTGGATGATTAGTTGAAGAAGTTTTTTGGGACTTCCACCAGCTACCCGAGACCCCATGTACCATGGAAAATTCTATTTCCTCAAGCAATATGGACTATTTGGCTGCAGAGAAATAAAACCATATTTCAGACCGGTAAAGTAGTAGGAGTTCTATACACCTTAAAAAAGGAGTGGAGTACTTTGCAATTGTTCCCAATGAACCAAACAAGCCGAGTAGAGTGTAAATATAAGTGAAGTGGAACAAGCCTCCTACGAGTTGGGTGAAGCTGAATATAGATGAGACTATGCATGGAAATCTAAGTAAGGTTGGTGGGTGTGGTGTTTTGAGAAGCAGTAGTGGAGATTGGATAGGCGGGTTTGCGAGGAAGATGGGCAGCACTTCGAGCACAGTGGCAGAACTTTGAGCTTTGAGGGACAGGCTCACCATGGCAAAGCAAATGGGGATTGAGAACATTTGTATTGAAATGGAAGTTGAGTTTATTGTTCAGCGTGTTTCAACGCCTTCTATAATCAATATAATGCTTGAACCTCTTCTTTCGGAATGTAGGGACCTGGTTTAGACATTCCCTAACTCTTCAGTGGTGCACGTGTTCAGGGAAGCAAATAGCTGCGTTGATCGGCTTGCAAGGATGGGAGCTGAACTTGATGTAACTAATTTTCATTTTTTGTTTGATCCATCGGATGTGGTGGCTGAAATGCTAGCTAGAGATAAAACTGACATTGTTTATTGTAAAAGACTTGTTGTTCGTAACCTTCCACCAACTATAACTCGCCACATGATCGAGTTGTGGGCAAAATTGCACATTAATTTATGACACCAGAATTTTTCATGATATATTGAAGAACCATTGCTGCGCTAGTACTCTCCACTTTGTTAGCCAAAGACTCGAGGTTTCACTTTTTGACCAGAACAAAGGCTGAGCTCATGGCATGCGACACCGCCATGACTATCAAGTTTCAAAGTTATCAAATCAAAGCGCAGGTGTGAAATTGCATAAGCCACCACTCTACAAGTGTTGTTTTTTGACGACCTTTGTAGATTATAAAAGTCTTCGGTTGCAGCCTCACTTGCACCCCTGACTCGACCCGGGTCACCCACCTTGTTCTTGACCCAGCTGGCTACTCAGGTACACTCAGCCCACTCATTTCTCAACTTTCCCAATCCACTTACCTTGACCTCTCTGATAACTCTTTCTTCGGCCCTATAACTTCTTCCATTTCATCTCTTTCAAACCTCCAAACCCCCTCTCTCCGATCCAACTCGTTCTCTAGCTCAGTCCTGTATCCATTACCAACCTTAAATCTCTTGACTCGTTGGACCTTTCTTATAATTCTCTAACTGGGTTTCTTCCAAGCTCAATCAACTCGCTTTCAAATTTGAGACGACTCGATTTGAGTTACAACAAACTCACTGGGTCACTCCCACCAAACTGGCTTGAACTCGCTCTAAAGCACCAATCTTTATTTGGGTATCTCTCAAACTCGTCTTTTGACGGGTTGACTATCAGTTGGAAGTGGTGGGACTCAGCGAAACTCGTTCACGGGGACACTACAAGCTTGGTTTTTTCTCTTGCCGACACTTCAAAAAGTTGACTTAGCCAATAACAGCTTGACACGTGTTGAGGTTTGGAAGCACACTGGTGGCAACAGCAACATCGTGGCCATTGATTTGGGATTCAACGGCACTGATCGGTACTTGCCTGTAAATTTCGTTAGCTATCCTCTCTTAGCGTCTCTGAATAATGAGTTCTGTCATAGCTAAACCAGCCACGCAGTGCCACGTGGTGGCCATGCCTTATCCCGGTCGCGGCCACATCAACCCCATGATGAACTTCTGCAAAACACTTGCTTCGAAAAACAGCAATATCCTCGTCACCTTCGTTGTCACCGAAGAATGGCTCGGTTTCATCGGCTCCGATCCTAAGCCCGACAACATTCGCTTCAGCACCATTCCTAACGTTATCCCATCAGAGTTAGTCCGCGCTGCTGACGTTTACTCCTTCACCAAAGCTACCAGGACGAAGTTGGAAGCTCCATTTGTGCGGCTCCTTGATCAGCTTGAGCCTCCGGTTACAGTTATCATGGCTGATACTTTTCTTTTTTGGGCAGTTGGTGTTGGGAACCGAAGGAATATTCCGGTGGCATCGTTTTGGCCTATGTCACTGTCCATGTTCACAATCATGCAACATGCGGATCTTTTATTCAAAAATGGCCATTTACCAGCTGACTCAGGTGAGTATGTATTTAATACAAATTCTTTTCGCTTACCTGTCCTACTTCTTTGTTTTCTTAGTAAATAATAAATAAAATATTTCAATTTTTTTTTTTATGAAGAAATATGATGGGCTAAGAATTTAATAGTGGGTTTAAATATAAAATAAAATTTAAATTTAATTATATATATATATATATATATTAAAATAATGATGTTTAAAATGGTAAGTTCTCAAAAGTTTACGCAATACAATATTATGTGTTCAACCAGAAGTTAAATTGCTTTGGTTTTATATATATTAAAAATTATTGATTAAAAATTAGTTAGTAATCTTTGCAATGCATACAAAAGTAACAAAATATTATGTTCTCTATGTTGTTTTATTAAAAAAAAAAAAATACGGACTTTGATAATTATTAAAAGATATTTATAATATATGATTGTGTTTGTTAATGGAATTGAATCTATTATATCATTTAAAGAAAATATAATATGACAATTCTAATGTGGACAATAAATATAAGAGCTTTAGTGAATTCTTATGGAATTTAAACTCAATGACAAAAAAATACATATTAGAATAATGATGTTAAAAAAAAGTGTTTTAAAAGTTTATGTGGCAACAATAGAAGAAGCTAACATAAAATCATTTTTATTTTATTTTATATTGCATATAGATTTAGATTATAGATATATAAAATAATTTATTGTTTGAATCCAAAATTATAGCGTGGCTTCTTAATAAGTAATAAAATTTAACTTAAAGGGACCCATAAAATATAATAGACAGATGATCCATACTTTTGGCCCTCCCCCCCACAAAAACAAAAAAAAGCCTTTTACCTTTAACAAATCCTTAAAAGTTAGCTCATAACCTCCGCCCTGAAGTTAGTTCATCCTTTGATGACAACCACCAATGTACACCAACAATAATTGATCTTGATATCCTCAAGTGGTTCTACCAATTAAGGAGAGCAACCACCGCAAAGATTAATGTGATTGAGTTTATTTTATTTTATTTTTAATGTGGCAATACTATTTTAATTAATTTTCTTTTAGAAGAATAATGGACATATAATAATGTAATAATGACTTCTATTTAATTTGTATATTAGAAGAAATCTAACTATAATATTTGACATTTTCAAAAGAAAAAAATGCAAATAATTAAGAAAACAATATTGATAATGTAGTATAGTTAGTATGTACGCATATTGTACTGTGCGTAGTAATTAAAATTACTCGTGTCTTAGGTATTGTGTGCAAACATACAGAATTAAACGCTTTATTATGAGGCTAGACATACATCAGTATATCACACGTTAGTTACAGACAAGTCGGCAAGTTATATGGATTGTTAAAAGATATTCATAATATATGATTGTGTTTGTTAATTGAATTGAATCTATTGTATTATTTAAAGAAAATATAATATGACAGAATTTTAATGTAGACAATAAATATAAGAGCTTTTATAGTGAATCCTTATAGAATTTAAACTCAACAAAAATATACATATTAGAATAATGACGTGAAAAAAATGTGTTTTAAAAGTTTATGTGGCAATAATAGGAGAAATGAATAGAAAGTCATTTTTATTTTATTTTATATTGCATATAGATATAGATTATAGATATATTCTATAAAATAATTTAAAGTTTGAATCCAAAATTATAGCACTTCCTAATAAGTAATAAAATTTAACTTAAAGGGACCCATAATATATAATACAGAGATGATCCATACTTGTGGATCCCTCCCAAAAAACATTAAAAAAAAGTCTTTTACCTTTAACAAATCCTTAAAAGTTAGCCCATAACCTATGCCCTTAAGTTAGTTCATCCTTTGAGGACAACCACCAGTGTCCACCAACAATCACTGATCTTGATGTCCTCAAGTGGTTCTAGCAAGGAGAGCAACCACTGCAATCCGCAAAGATTAATGTGTTTGAGTTTATTTTATTTTATTTTATTTTTAATGTGGCAATACTATTTTAATTAATTTTCCATTTAGAAGAATACTTGAAATATAATAATGTAATAAATATGAATTCTATTTAATTTGTATATAATGAGAAATCTAACTATAGTATTTGACTTCTTCAAGAGGAAAAAATGCAAATAATTAAGAAGTCAATATTAATAACGTAGTATAGTTAGTAAGTACACCTATTGTACTTTTACAGAACGTGTTTGTGTGTAACAATTAAAATTACTCGCATCTTATTTATTGTTTGCAACTGCAAACATATAGAATTAAATGCATTACAATGAGGCTAGACGTACATTAGTACATCACGCATTAGTTACGGACAAGTCAACGAGTTATATAGATTGTTATAAAAGGGATTAAAAAGAAATTTTTTATTGAAACTTGACAGTGGTTAGCGTAAGACAAGAGATATAAAATATTTTTAAAAATCTCAAGAAAAATGTACACATGTCAAACACTAAACCCAAGAGAATGAGCATGTCATGTTTAATATATTTCAAGTATATAACCCAAAAATTAAAAACAAAGCTGACAACAAAACACAAATCCCAAATCTATGCCTCATGCTTCCAATGCCTAAATAATCATATTTAGTTTCTTTAATTAAAAAAAAAAAAATACTACTACAACAAAAATTAATAATGTTGCATCTACAATATTTTTACATCATCTTTATAATAAAGTCTAGGTAGTAAGTTGGTATTGATTATAATCTCTATCTACTACTAATATCACTTTTTTATTCACCATTACCGGCAAAAATTTGCCACAAAGAATTTGTTGTGAAATTGTTGTGAATGTAGCATTACTCTTAATAAGAGTGTACAGCAAACCCGCCAACCCACCAAAATTGACCTGATCCAACCCAACTCAACCCACCGGGTTGTGTCGATTTTTGAGTATTGGTGGGTTGTGTTAGGTTATGATTTTTTTTTTTTTTTTATACAGTGGGTCGGGTTGGATTCGGGTCATGAGATTTACAAATCCACCTAACCCAACCCGACCCACCTATATTTAATATATTTTAAAATTTTAAAATATATTAGATAATTTTGTTATTTACTTTTTTGCCCCCTTCCTAAATAAAACCCAAACCCTAAGTTCTTCTCATATAATTTTTATTTGTTTGGTGTTATGTTCATGATTATTTGGTTATAAATTTGCTCTTACTTGTGGTGTTGTTGTTCTAATGTTCAATTTAATAATAATAATAGTAAATAAAAAATAAAAAAACTGTCCAACCCATGGGTCCAATCCAACCCAACCCGATTCATGTGGATTGGGTTGGACTCCTGTGATGGGTTGGGTTGGGTGGATTTTTATAATCCACCATGGTAGGTTGGGTTGAAAAAACTCCTTAATCTGACTCATGCACACCCCTAACTTCTAATACAATAATCGATGAGCCAATGAACATGATTGGTGTGTATAATAATGAGTATTTGAATTACTTTTTATAATTAGTGATGCATCAATTTATAAGACCTATATAGTTAAATTTGTAATATCTCTAACAGTATTCTTAGAAAAATTTAAATTTTATATGATTGGATTTGCTTTGGCTCAAGATGTATTGCGTTTATCTTATTCTTAATGAAAGTTGCTATCTTCTTATCATTTTTTTTTTTTTTTTTTATATAAAAAAAAACTTTAAATTTTGTTGGGATCTTCTAAGGATTAAGTCACACTTAGCAAGACTTAAAAAGATTATGATACAAAGATTATTTACTTTTATCTATAAAAAATATATATGGTAAATCTTTTCCGTATTTTTGTTACAATTTTTAATAAACAATAAACATAACATACCCGTACAATACATGTACTAGTTTTTTATATGTTTATGTATTTTTATTCCGAATTTTTGAAATGTACTTTTTTTAAAGATGCCGAAATATACTCAACCGTATATTTACCATATTATACTTGTACCATATTTTACTAGCCATAAATCGCCAACCTCTAAAGTTGATATTTAATCAATTTTTAAAAATTCTGATAAAAAATCTACCCAAATTGAAATTAATGAAATTGATTTTAGTTCGCTGAAGTGTGATCTTGAATTGTATCTACAAATGTAAGATTGTCATTTTTATTTACATAAGAAAATTTATAAAGAAACAATTATTATTTATTTCTTTTTATGTTTTGTTATTGTCGAATAGATCTCAATTTTATTTTTCATGCATGAATTTAATTTTGATTATTATTATATTTCTTAATCTTTAATGTTGAATTTTTTTATGGCTTCCAAAGATGAAATCCTAATTTTGTTATGATTCCTTGGTCACGTTCTTGGTTTCTCATAGAAATCATTTTTTCCCCCTAGGCATGGGGGGTTGCTTTCTCTTTCTTTGCTTCGAAAGATTACCAAAGAGATTGATTTGGTAGTGCACAATGAAGCTGTAGCTGAACAAAAGAAATGGAATTATGAAAATGGAGTGAACACCTTGACAAATTAGAGGATGGATTACTTTTTGGATAAAATTTGGCTACAACCAACAATAAGAAAATGTCATGTGTTTACTTACTAAATCACACTTAAGTGATTGTATACAATCATTTTTAGGTGCATTGCATATGACAAAGACACATATAATCTTCCTATTGTTGGTAGTAGCCTTATGTTATAACCAAGTTTGTAACCAAATTTTGTTCTTACTTTTTTTTGTGTTAGTTTTATTTTTGCTTATTAATTTTTTGCCTATGAGATTTAACCCTTGTAGCTACTTTAGAAAAAAGATCCAATTCAACAATAAGTCAACTTTATTTTCATAGTAACTTGAACAAAGCTTCAAAACAGCTAGAAAAATAAAGTGAACTAATTACCAATTAACGTAATTTCTTCATTGTCATACTTTTACGAGGATTATGTTTACCCAATTGTGGATTTCTATTGATACCATTGGTTTTTATTTATTTTTTTTAATGTCAGCAAAATCCAAGGAGCATGTAGATTACATCCCTGGAATTTCTTCCATACAACTAGTGAATATTCCTTTTGATGGGAGAAACCAACAAACGATGCAAAGGATTCTCGAAGTTCTTCCATGGGTAAACAAAGCACAATATCTCTTACTAACTTCCATTTATGAGCTCGAATCCAAAGTATTTGATGTTCTAAAAGCAAAATTCTCATTCCCGGTATATGCTATGGGTGAAATTGTACCTAACTTTGATTTTGGTGAAAACACAAATCACAATGACAAAAACTATCTACATTGGCTAGATTGCCAACCTAGAAGTTCCGTTCTATATGTTTCAATGGGAAGTTTTCTTTCAGTTTCTACTGCCCAAGTGGATGAAATTGCAGTTGGTTTGCGAGATAGTGGTGTTAGATTCTTTTGGGTGGCACGTGATGAGACTAGCAAATTGAAAGAGCTTTGTGGTCGTTTAGGATTAGTAGTACCTTGGTGCAATCAATTGCAGGTCTTATCTCATTCTTCTGTTGGGGGATTTTTGTCACATTGTGGGTGGAGTTCCACTCGAGAAGGAATGTTATGTGGTCTTCCTTTTCTTACATTTCCTATAATCTTTGATCAAATCTTGAATAGTAAACTAATTGTGGAAGATTGGAAAACTGGGTGGAGGGTGAAGCAAGATATGGAAATGGACAATTTGGTGACAAGAGTGGAAATATCAAGGCTAGTGCAGAAATTTATGAATTTGGAAAATGAAGAAGTGAAAGAAATTAGGACAAGAGCAAGCGAGTTTCAACAGGTATGTCAACGTGCAATTGCAAAAGGAGGATCATTTGAAACCAGCATCAATGCCTTCATCCAAGACCTTTCACATTGCATGGTTATTGAGTAGAAAGTAACTTTTTTGTTCTGCATGACCATAAAATGTCATGCCTTCTTCACAGTTATATACGGAGTTTTCAAGACCTTAAGCTTGATAATAGCAAAAAAATTAAAATAATAATGAGTCAAATAGGTTGGACTTACAACTACTTCGTTATTTTATAATGTACTTCAACTAGGTAGTTAAGGTTCGAAAATGATTCTCACTTAGTAATGTACCAGTGGCCTATTGAAGGTCTTTGTAATAATAATCTTTGTTTTTTAATTGCAAACTTACTCTTCTTTCCTTTTTCAAGTGTGTTAATGTGTTGTCCATTTGAAGAATCTCTAGCAAATGACTACATCTAGTATATCATGCTTCATGATGTCATTAGTAGAGTAAATTATTGTGTTATTGGACAGAGTAAGGGTTATTGTTTATTAAATTTTAGTGGCGTGTCATGAATGTTGTGTGATGTAGATTAGTTTCCGTCTTTTCTTGAATAATTTCCAACACTATTTGTGTCTTGCAAAACTAAGTGCTTGTTGGGATTGAGGGGAAGGGAGGGAGAGTAGGGTAGAGTTGATTGAAAATTGATTTCTACTCTTAATTTTCAACCAACTTTACTCTACTTCCCATTCCTCTCTCTCAATCCAAACAAGCCCTAAATGTTTATGCATTGCCTTTTGTTTGTTTTTAGACCCCTTAAAATATAATCAGATTAATTTAATTAATTGGCCAAGTTATTACTTAGTCAAATTATCAGATCTAGGTTAACACAAATATATCATATCAATATAAAGTGCGGAAAATAAAGAACACCAAGATATGATGACCCAGGAAAACCAAACTAGTAAAAAACCTAGGGAGGATTTAACCTAACTATCCTCAAGGTAAACTGAATCCACTGTGAAAGAATTGAAATTTACACAATAGCGACTTAGACCACTAACATCCTATTGCTACTTCGAGTAGGAAACTTACTATCATGACCCCATGACAGCTCCGAGTCCACGGGCTACTTCTTTCTTGGATTCTCAGCAAGTACAAGCACTCCCGCTTGTGTATCTTTAAGCTCTTGAATCTGCAACTGAAACGATCACCAAGTTCTTGACATAATCTTGAATCTTGAAAACCCTAAGTATGTGTGAAAGCAAACACCTATAGATCTCACGGAAAATTCACACACACAGCATAAAGAGCAACCTCTAAATGTGGCCAGGGTTTTCCCTTTTATACTTAAGACAAAACATAAAACCCTACACATCAAACGGGCTTAGGCTGAGTTGGAAATTCTGCAGAAAAAACAATCTGCACGACTTTCGATCGGTCGAGTCTAATTCTTGATCGATCGAGCCAGGTAGATTTACACAATAAATCTTGCTGCAACTTGATTCCAACTTTACATAAAAAACATATACTTTGAGCAAGTCTAAACAAGACTAAAACATTTTGATCATGGTTTGCCAACATTACAAAATGAAGTTCTAATACATTAGTTTCTAATTCCTTAGAACCTAACAAACTCCCCCTTTGGCAATCCGCGACAAAACACAAATTTAAAAAAATGCTCAAAGTTTACAAACAACAGCCCATTACAAAAATATTGCCCAACAAAATAAATTCAACCTAACTATTATCTATTAGTTGTAAGTGTAGACAGCAGCACGATTGAATCTACCTGTATATTTCTTGAAACACTCAACAAACGCAAAAACGCATCTGTGGAAAATACAAGAAACACAAAATAACTTCTTGATTTCACATAACACAAAATAAAGATATATATCATGAATAACCTCATAAATATAAATCAATAAGCAATGTGAAACAATAAACATATACAATCAATATATCTCCTCTTATCATGGACAACCCAAACAAAATACATCATGAGCCAAAAATGATAAATACAAAGTAAAGCACCTAGATACAATCTATAGCTCTATAGCTCCAAAACACAAAAATCTCCCCCTAACTACAAAAACTTCTTTATAAATGTACTCCCCCTTTTTGTGATGAATTGACAAAGGGTAATCAAAACTCATCATCAAAAGAAGGTGGTGGAGGCGATTGTCTAAAATGCTCCAAATCCACTCGCAAAGCATGAAGCTCATCAAGCATGTCCACCAAAAGCTGACCATGAGCCTCCTGAACGGTCATGATAGTCTCCAACGTATGACGAATGTCTGAATCATCCGAAGTAGAAGGTGGGGTAACAGCAGTAGTAGCAGGTTCAACAGACGCCTCAGCAGTAGTAGTACTTGTAGAAGTGGGAGGAGGAGGTACGATATCATAAGGCTCAACTCTAGAACATTTAGAGCTTGATCTCATCTGAGCAGCCCTCTGTCTAAGAAAGGTGGCACCTATGGGAGCTACTATATGGATAGGCTCAAACGCGAGAAAGTCCTCTAACCCTAAATTTAGAAGAAACCGATGAATAAAAACTGGAAAGAAAAGAGTGTGAGCAACAGAACCACTCCTATAACCTTAATCAAAGACCGAATGAAGAGATGAGGAAAACTCATAAGAGCATCAGAAACAAGGGTATACAAAAATGCACATCTCTCCAAAGGAATGGTGTGCAGATGAGAGATGGGCCAGATGGAATGGCAAGAAATTCGAAAAAAGAGATAATGAGTCTCGGTCAACTCGGCAGTAATGATTCGAGGATCAGAATCCCATTGGATAGTAGTACCAGTAATAAATGACATAATGTCATTAAGGGGTGGAGGCTTATTATATGGATAAACAGGATGTTGGACCAGTGGCACTCCTAGAGCATCAGCTACTACTAAAGGAGTAACGGCGTACTTATCACCCCGTATCCAACTCCTCACAAGAGTGTTGGAATCATAGGCATGGACAAAGAGGTTCAAGTAGAACTCTCTGATCAAGGTAGCCGGATGAGGATGATCAATATGAAGCCTACCCCTACGGTCAAAGTTCCTCCTAATCTCACCATCTAGCTCGTCTAACAAAACCTTACGCTCAACCTAAATATTCCTACAAAGGTTCAACTTCTTATACGCTTCCTGGTTTTTCTCACTCAGGAATCTCTCACTATCAAAAGTGGGGGCAGAAGAGGAGGAGGATTTCCTATTGGCTCTATTCTTCCTAGACATAGTGCTAAGGAAAAGACAAGACACACAGAAAAGAACCAAAAAGAAGTAGAGGAAAAACTAAGGGCAGATTGTAAGTTAGCACAAAAAAATATAGAAATAACAATTTTATATAATGCATGAACAGTATAAGCAAATGATGCATGCTCTAATGCAGTGAGAATAAGTTCAATTCAACTTTAAAATCACGAAATCGGCTTGAGCATAGAGTTTACTTCAAAAACCCCAAAATTTTGAAAAAACACTTGTACAATTTTCAAGAAATTGACCAATTGATCATTAAACAAGATAGATAACACAATATAATGATCATATGAATCAATCCAACAAGCCAATTTCATCAAATTAAACCTAATTGAACAAAATCCCCAATTTGGGTAGTTTCAAGCCCTAGAAAATTAAAATTTTCTTAATTCAAAAAATTGATCAAATTAATTCACAAAGATCAGTTTTATAACATCCCACAATAAAAACCCAATGATCAATTTTCAAAGAAAATGCTAAAATCATCAAAATCCCCAATTTTCTTAGGTTCGAAATCACCCTTAAATGCATGAAAAATATGCATGAAAACTAAAAATAAATGAAAAAGGAGGGGCAATAAGGTCTTACTGGCCTTAGAGGACAAAAACCCTGCAAAAGAATCAGAGGAAAATGACAAAAATTGGCTTGGATGCTTTGACTGATCGAAGAGAGAGAGAGAGAGAGAGAGAGAGAGAGTAAAGTGTTTAAAAAGTTTTGAAAAAATGATGAACGTGTGAAAACTCAAGGTTTTTAAAAAACTCTCCACGCAATTTTCGATTGATCGAAAAATAGGTTCGATCGATCGAAAATGCCTTCGATTGATCCAACAGCGATCGAGCACCGATCGAAACACACAGAACCAAACCAAATTTTTAATCGCAATTTCGATAGGTTGAGAAACAGGTTCGATCGATCGAAATTTAGAAAAAAACAAATTTTTGAAAATCAAAGTAATTTTATGCAGAAACTCCTCAAAGCATTGAATTTTATGAATAAAATGCATGAATATGAGATGAAATACTTTTCAAAAACACTTGTTTTGAACTCAGTTTTCCCAAAATTAAGATTTTCAATCAATTCACCTTAAATTCTCAAATAGCAAACATGTTTTGCATAAAACTCAAGGAATTTTCAATCTTGGTTGGCCAAAATGAAACAATAACATGTACAAGGTTTAGCAAAGAGTAATTTATCTAGTGTGTGCAACTAGCAAAAACTTGAGATACATGTGAGGTGATATGTGAATAAAAATCAACCACAATTTCTACAAAATTCATTACATAGAATTTGAAAGAAACTATCACCTAAAGAGTTACATAATATAACTCCTACATCTCTTAGAATAAAAGCTTGCAATCATGTAAGTTTTTTGATTTGCCTTATAATGTACACACCAATTTTATTTAATAAAAAACTTATTAAAGATAGCTGGGATAATGTACACACCAATTTTATTTGATTTAAAGTTATTATAGCCCAATAATGTATACACCAATTTTATCATTTAAACCGAGGCTTACATCTTATGTTCTTTTTGTGCATGTGCTACACTTTCTCGATTACAAAATCTTACGATATGCACTAAGATGTTCATGATTGGCTAGTAAATAATGGTGAGATGATTATTTATGCCTTTCTCAGTAAGTTCAAGTACGTCAATCAAAGGCATGTGACTTCAAGATCAAGATCATGTGATCAAAAACTATAAACATCTTCCCACACAACATGCACTACAAAGCTCAAACTAATATAGTGCAATAAATAAGCTCATCCAAGCTAAACAAAGTACATAAACATGTTATGTAAAAAATTAATTGGCTAACCTTGATTTCAAATCCAAAAAAAAAAAAAAATAATGCAAAACAAATTGTGCTTCCTTTTTCACTTTTTTTTTTTTAATAATTTTTTTTATTAAAAAAAAATCCTATAAAAAACAAATTGTGCTTCCTTTTTCACTTTTTTTTTTTTAATAATTTTTTTTATTAAAAAAAAATCCTATAATGAAATGCATGAATGTTATGCAATGCAAATCCTAGAAAAACAGAGAAAACAAAATAGTAAGAAAAATAGTCACAAAGAATAGAGCGATGAAGTACAAGGACAATGTTAGAAAGACTCAATTAGATTGAGCCTTTTGCATCCAAAGCTCTTTAGATGCACCACGAGCATTGGAGTTCTTATTCACATTAGAATAATGACCAACTCCAGGATTGGAATAAAGGTTTAGAGCCTTTACCAATTCACCAATAAGTATCATAGGATCTTGTGCTTGAGGCACATGTACTTTTGGCTTATTTGCTTGCTTAGTAGCTTGCAACTTGAAACAGTTTGGACAAATGTGTTTAGACTTTCCACAAAAATGACAAGCCCATGCAGGCTTATCACGCAACTTTCCTTTAGAAGAATTAGGAGCCTTAGGTTTAGACTCTTGAAGATCAACCCTAATCTTCCTAGGAGGTGTAACTTCTACAGATTTAGCAATCTCACTCACAAAGGGTTTGACAACTGTGGGGGATAAGGGGGTCAGGCCCAAGTTAATGGGCCGAATACCCACGAGAGGACTGTTTCACATCCGAAGAGAAGGATGCGGAGAATGCAAGGCCCAGAGTGGAGTGGAATCCTCTTGGTAGAGAATCATCGCTGTCCGAGGAGGATATCTCCAGTCCGAGGAGGATATCTCCTGTCCGAGGAAGATGTTTTACTCTGATATGATATCGGAGACTAATTGAGTAGGGGAAAAGCCTAATTGACTGTCCGAGGACTCCACCTGATCAAGATAAGCTCAAAGCATATTCAGGAACGATAAGGATGAGGAAATATATGAGGGAAAGGCTGCTGCCACCGTATTCAATGCATTGCAACAGCTTTTCTGGCCGCATTTATGTGGAGAAGACCTCTGAACAGTGCCTCCTAACCTACCGCCACTCACACAGAGATGAAAAGAAGCTGCCTGACGTGACAGGTACTTGAGCAAATTCATGGATGGGGAGCAACAGTATAATCGTATATATAAGCGAAAAAAAAAAGCACAAACAAAAGACAAAAAAAAAAAAAAAAAAGTAACTACTGTAGCTACAGTGCCTCCTGGAACTGTAGCTACTATTCGAAACTAAAAAAGAAAAAGGAAAAAGGCAAAGTGCCTCACCAAATTTCCCCGGTAAATGAACAGTGGGATATGTTGAATGAATAGTTCGTAAACACTGTAGTGGCATAGCCGCCTTTTATATAGTTAATAGATGCATTGTCATATATCCAAAATAAAGTATATTTTTTAATCGTAATATATTTTTATTTATTTTTATTAATATTTATTGTTCAACTATGATATTCAATTCTCTATATGAAATTAACATTAGTTTAGTTGGTATTATTCATCAAATTATGTATTTAATGGATCAAATTACCCTTGGTTTGATTAGTATTAAATAATTTTGTTTAATTAATATTTACATTAGAGGCCCTGCATAAATTTTTTGCCTTAGACCCCAAATTATTTTGGGCCGCCAAGAAGAGTTTTGTGGAAAAAAAATATGTATATATTACGATAAAAATTAATAAATGAAAACAAAATTAATACTTGTTTAAAGTAATAAAGAAGTGCTCTCTAAAAATAGCTTAAGTGCTCTCTAAAAACAAATACTTTATCTATCTCACTCTTTGTGTTTCACTTTATAATTTATACTCATCAATTACAACTCTTCTTAGAGCATTGACATCAGCTGTGCTAAAAAAAAGTTATTTTCACATATCAAAAAGTTACTTTATTTATTTTGAATTTGGCTTACTTCCGATACTTTTTTAACTGGACATCTCCTATCGTTTTAAATAAACATTAGTAAGTGATTGTGAGTTTTGATCTCCATATTTTATTTAGTTAGTCGGTGATGTGATAGTTTCTTATTAAAACAAAATGAGATGTCTAGTTAAAAAAGTACTGGAGGTAAGTCAAATCCATTTATTTTAACACATCAGTATCATTCACCAAATCTTCTATTTTAAGATCACAAACCGTAAAAATATTCTATATAAAACTTCTACATAAAAAAAAAAAAAAAAAATTTATAAAGCTAGCACCATCACAATAGGTACAACCAATCACCATCCACCAACAACAACCCACCTGCCGCCACCACCACCACAAACCCACCACCACCCAATACTACTAAAAAAAACCCCAAAATCAAACCAAAACCACAATAAAGAAGAAGAAGATCTCATCCAAAGAAGAACAATTTGATCTCAACCAAAAGAATAATCTAATCTCAACCAACCAAAATCAACCCTGTGGGGGATAAGGGGGTCAGGCCCAAGTTAATGGGCCGAATACCCACGAAAGGACTGTTTCACATCCAAAGAGAAGGATGCGGAGAATGCAAGGCCCAGGGTGGAGTGGAATCCTCTTGGTAGAGAATCATCGCCGTTCGAGGAGGATATCTCCAGTCCGAGGAGGACATCTCCTGTCCGAGGAAGATGTTTTACTCTGATATGATATCGGAGACTAATTGAGTAGGGGAAAAGCCTGATTGACTGTCCGAGGACTCCACCTGATCAAGATAAGCTCAAAGCATATTCAGGAACGATAAGGATGAGGAAATATCTGAGGGAAAAGCTGCTGCCACCGTATTCAATGCATTGCAACAGCTTTTCTGGCCGCATTTATGTGGAGAAGACCTCTGAACAGTGCCTCCTAACCTATCGCCACTCACACAGAGATGAAAAGAAGCTGCCTGACGTGACAGGTACTTGAGCAAATTCATGGATGAGGAGCACTTGGACGATGGAGATGAGGGTGAGAGTGACTATATAATAGAGGAGGAGGCTTCCAAACAGAAGAGAGAGAGATATTGAAACTGATCAATGAACAGTTAAAAGAGTGATAATCCATTGTTATCAGTCCCTTGCTAATTCTAATTCTTTGACCCATACTCTACAAATTAATTGTCTTTGGGTTTACGTAAAGATTTTGAACCCTACAATTGGCGCCGTCTGTGGGAAGAGCTTGAGAGTAAGGGAAGAGTAGCAGCGGTTGGTCATGGCTAGTCAAGGGCAACAACCGGCAGAATCTGGGGCCTCCCAACATATTGACCCTTTTCTTAACCTGGAGCGGAGGCAGGACCGTGAAGGTAGTGTGCATACTATACACACTGAGCGAACCCAGCCTCGAAGTGGAAGTCGCGTTCCTCATGCAAAGAAAAACAGCATGCTAATAGAGATCGAAAGGTTGAAGAGGGAGTTACGCCATGAGAAAAGGAAACGCACTGTAACGCACCCTGATGACGACTTGGACGACGGGCAGGATATTACCTATGAGCAGAACTCTCAAACTCCAATCAGTGAGACTTTCTCGTATGAAGCTGAGCGCCCTCGTAAGAAGCGATCTCGAGGACCACCATATGGAGGGGTGGGCAATGATGCCATGAGTAAGGCCCTGAGTCAGATTTCCAGGTCACCCTTCACCCATAGGATCGAAGGAGCGGAGATGCCTCGGCATTTCAACCAGCCAACCTTTACTATCTATAACGGCAAAACTGACCCTGTGGAACACGTTAGCCATTTTAACCAAAGAATGGCTGTCTATGCCAGGGATGAAGCTTTGATGTGTAAGGTATTCCCCTCCAGTTTGGGTCCTGTAGCCATGAGATGGTTTGATAACCTGAGGGCCGATTCCATCGATTCTTACCAAGAGCTTACTCAAGCTTTTGGTTCGCGATTCGTCACCTGCCGAAGGGTGCCCAGGCCCTTGTCCTCTCTTCTGTCCTTAAGCATGCGTGAAGGTGAGACACTGAAGGCGTACTCGGATAGGTACTGGGAGATGTTTAACGAGATGGAGGGCGATTTCGACGCCATAGCCTTGGAGACGTTCAAGTTAGGTCTCCCCACTGATCATGGTTTGAGAACGTCCTTGTCTGGCAAGCTAGTCGTTAGCATGTGCCAGCTCATGGATCGTATTGAGAAGTATAAGAGGGTTGAAAAGGATAGGCAGCAGGAGAAGGGTAAGGATAAGGCTACCACCCAGGACAGGAAGGACTTTAGGTCGGATCGCTACAATAATAATAAGCCGAGGAGAGATTTCGTTGGACACTCAGGTTCAGCCAATGCCCAAACAGTTAACGCCGTGTTCAAAGAACCCGTTCATCAAGTCCTGGATAAGGTTAAGAATGAACCATTCTTCAGATGGCCGAATAAAATGGTGGGGAATCCGGATAGACGCAATCATAATGTCTATTGTCAGTACCACCAGGACCACGGGCATACGACCGAAGACTGCAGAAGCTTATGGGACCATATGGACCAACTGGTCGGCGAGGGCAGATTGAAGCATCTTTTACATCGCTCCAGCGGAAGAGGGGGACAGCCAGTTTCGGATGCCGAGAAAAGGGATTCTGCAAAACCCCCTTTGGGTGTTATCAATGTTATTTTTGCAGCACCAGGAAGGACAGGATCCCGGCCATTGAAGGTTATGTCCGTGGCTCGGTTGCCAGTGGGAGATGTAGATAAGAATCCGAAGAGCCCTGGGCATGCTGTACCCCTCGTTCTAGGCTTTTCAGACGAGGATAAAGCTGGGACCATTCAACCTCATGAGGACGCCTTGGTGGTTACCCTCAGGATTGGGGGGTATGATGTGAAGAGGGTGATGGTAGACCAGGGCAG